>NW_009943609.1:0-13640 GCF_000696875.1 Nestor notabilis
TCTTTTTCTTTTTCTTTTTCTTTTTCTTTATTATGATTATTACTAGTAGTATATTATAACATTTTAATTATCAAACTGTTCTGGGGTGCAGTGAGCAAGAGGCTGTTCGGGTGAAACCATAACACCACATCAGAATCACCATCTTTGTTTTGCTAATGGCAGGATGGAAAGGTCATCAACGACTGTGCAAGCGAAGTTGCCTTGTTTTCAGAATAATTATACATTGAATACAAAAGAAAACACATCAAATTCAGAACCAAGATAACACATTGTGGAAGGACCAGGGCCAGTCCAGTGAGTTGACTTGTTAAAATTTATCTGAATCTCTCAGTGGAATAAAGGAGCTGGCAAAGTTTACCTGCAGCAATTTGGACAGAAGACCTACTCCCAACCTTGCAAGCATTTTGCTAGGAGGCTTGGGTTACCCCCACAGAGCCATACCAGCAGCACTGGGAACTGCAATGTGTAGAAAACAGCCATAGCTTGGGAATTCATCTATTTTCTATCTATCTTCTCCACATGTGAGAGTCTCCTCCCTGCGAACTCAGGGAAACAGACATATAAGAGTCATCTTCAAAGAACAAGCCTACTGGGAGGTAAGTTTGCCTTCTCATTGATTTAAATAAGGAATAAAAAGCAGAAGGTCCTGCATGTAGCTAGAGCTCAGATCAGTTCTGTCACATGCTGTACTACATACCTCATTAATATTATATCTGTGAAAGTTTTATTCTAAAATATCAGATCTAGAAGAGATTTTGACTGTGAAAGCTGGAGGTGATTGTAGTCAACAGAGAAACATGTTTATAGTACCTAAATACTCCTGGAAAATTCTCAAACTTTGCAAGATGGCAGTGAATGTTTGCTGCAGGACTGAATCTGTGTCTGTGTAGAATACAGTGCTCTGGGATATTGCCCCGAGCAAGCTCCCTGCAAAAAAACCTCTGGAGCAGTATCATACGGAGTCTCCTTTAAAACTGATTTCTTTTAATGTTTCCAGTAAGTACAGCAATCAAGTGCTGAGGAGCTGTGTTGGTATGTGTGTAGAAGGCCTGCAGTTCCCTGCCAAGAGCAAGAAAAATTATTCTAAGTATCCTGTTTTGTTCTTGCATCTTCCAGATGTGCTCTTCTGCCATCCTGGGGGATCTAGAGAAACTCTGCCAGATACAGAAAAGCTCCTGCAAAACTCATTTTAACATACTTCTCCTCTGTTTTACAGTAGTAGATTAGTTATAATCAAGAGAAGTCTTCTGGGGGAAATACTCATTTTATGTTCTACTTGGGTTTAAAATAAAAGATGAAATGATCTCTAGTTCTCTCCTATGTATTGTTTCTTACAGGTATAGAACAGCATCTTACAGAACATTTATGAGTGAGAGGGAATTTGCTTTTTTGCTATTTAAAAACCTATCAAGCACAAACTGTCACCACAGTTATACACTTAATCTAGGTGTGAGGTTTGTATATGACAATGCTATGTGAATATGTATTTGTCCCCATGTGCATGCATCTGTCTTTATAGAAAATAAATGCTTATCCATTTAAAATTATAGTATTTCAAGCACAAAGGATTGAAACTGATATAAAAGCTAAAATTGCAAAACAAAACTGTCTGCTTAGACTTGGGATGTAGATTGAACATCCCAATCTAGAGAGACTTTGCTGATAAGGACCCTGATTTTGCTGTTATGGAAGCAACATGATTTCTAGCCCAGGCTGACAGTCTGGTACAGTGAGCAAAGACTGTTTCTGTCTATAAGGAGAACCCTAAGATTTGTAATTTGGACATTTTTTCTGTACTAAATTTCGTGCTGAATATTGAATACAGAGGTTAAAACTACTGCAGAAACTCCTAGGGACATCACTGTTGTCAAACACAAGGAGACAGGTTGGTTCTGTGGAAATGATTGGAATTCAATCTCCTGATTGTGCTTAGTATTCAGGCGTTGTCAGATGGTAAAGCTGCATCATCTTGAAGATTAAATGCTTCAGCAGCCAATAACACATCAATATTTCCAGGGTTCATTTACACCCGCTGATCATTTGTATAATCATCTAGACATTAAGATCTTTCAGTGACAGCAATGGGTGACAAATGCACTTGTGAAGTAAAAGAAAATAGGTATATTCTTGTGTTTTCTTGGGAATACTGTCAGTCTCTTATACACTTTATTTTAGCTATGATTAGCTGCAAAGGCAGACATCTCTGACTTCTGGTTTGCACTGGTCAGGGCCCATTTTTCTCAGCCATCTGTGGGTGTTGCACTCCCTATTGCTGCCAGCTCTGACCTACCAGCATTAAGGAGCTGAGGACTTCGGTGATGTGCACAAACCACAGTTAAGGACTGTGCACACTGACGTGGCTGAAGTTTACTGCTGTTACAACTGGAAGACATCTTTCAGAGAAAGCAATGACAACAAAAAAGAAATGTTTGCCCAAGGGATAAATGAATAAAGGTTTCTTCCATCACTTTTTCAATACAAAGAGGAGAGATTATCTGGAAATCCTCTGTGGACTTTCTCGTTTAGTGACATGTTCCCTTCCTTGAATTTTTCATTTGATTGCATGTACCCTTTTTATTGTTAGATTACGTTTTGCTTTCATTACTCTGCATATTTCTCTTTTCTTTTTTTAAATTTGAAGGTTAATTTAAAACACTGAGACATCATTAAACTCCATCAGGTCTGCAGTTCTGGTCAAGTAATTTTGGATTTGGAGAAAATTATGTTTTCAGCTTTAACTTTCTCAGTTCAGTGGCAGAACAAGTCAAGTACTTCTCTCAACTCTTTTCAGGTTGGTTATTCCCTTTTATGCAGTTGTTTTAAAAATAACCTAATTTAGCAGATGGGGATCTCAGCCTTTAATTATAATCCATCCCAAGATGAAGCCCCTGTGCCGGTCAGTAGTTACTTCCCATTCCAGTTTCTGTTGGGCCAGCACCTGAGGAGATAACATATGGTAGCATTAGGGACCATCTATTTTGTTGGCTAGAGAATACACATGGATTTATTCTGTGTCCAGCAGCTAGAATAGAATTTTCCTTCCAGCTGCACTGATGAACTAGTCCATTGTGGTGCTTGTGGTTATAGTGTTATGATGGGACATCACGGTGAACCAACTTCTACTCAGATCCATGTGAATAGGGGTCGTTTTTAGCTGAACACAACCCACAGTACAATGAGCTTAATAAACAGATGCAGAAATAAGAAGGTGGGCTTTGAATTCTCAAAGTTTTATGATGTTGGCATGAGCAATTTTAGACAGTATTTTCCGGATTTGAGTTCTCATTCGCTGCTGATTTAGAGTCAGGTTTCTGAATTCTCACAAGCTTGAGTATATATATTTTTTTTTCCAGCTTGTTGCTAGATTCCTGTTGTAGGAGAATCATGATTTATGGTTCACTTGCGTGAACCCAAGAGATTAAGTCATAAAGTATGAACACGTACGATGTTTCCACATACTCCACTGCCATAATGGCCCAGTCTATAGACAACAAGTATTTGGTGACAAGAAACTCTGGCTATGATGGGAATCGTGCCATTGGCTTTACTGAGTGCAGGATCTCAGGACACAAAACTTCAGCTTTTCATGCCAAATACTGAACACGGAGTTTAAAACTACCACAGAAACTGCTAGGGACAGGAGCCATTCATGTGTCTGCAGAACAAAAGAAAGATGAATGTGCTACTACAACTGTACATAGCTTTTAAATTGAAAGTTTATAATTTTGACTGAAACGTGCTCAGTTCTTGGTATTTTTAGGACATGTTCACTTACTGCTTAGCTGCAAACCGTCTCCAAAGATGTGACAGTTGTATTGCTTTTTTACTTAATGCTGGATATGAAATATGAAAGCAAAACAGACAACCAAGAAATCATGTGTTCTAGCAATCAGCTAGCTCATTGTGCTTAGAAAGCTCTCTTGCAATTTTAATACATCCTAGAGAAAAAAACAGTTTGTAATTAATTTAGACTGGTGTAAGTAATTTCCATTGAAGATCACAAATTGTATATGGGTGTGTTTCCCCTTCTCTTCCCTTTCTCTGTTATTTCAATTGTTACTAGAGCTAGTCTCATTATTAGTTGCTATTAAGATACTTTTTTTGTCAGTTAAGCTGCAATGACTGTTAATGGCATACTCTGGCTTACAATTTTCATTGGAAAAGCTTTGGAACAACTTCAAGAAGACTGCACCCATTTGCAGGTACCTTCACAAAGCTCTGATGTCTAGGGAAGCCCTCATCAGCAGGAGTAGGAGCATTCTGCACCCTCCAGCCAGTTGAACTTCGTGCTTTTCACATTCAGCAAAATATGTATATCTGTGTGTACTTTGCTGCTCAACCAGCTCTGGCTGGCATCGACCTCTAGAGCAGAGCATGGTTGGCCTGAACCCAGAGTAGGAAATGGAATGGCAAACCATGGCATATCTTCACATTTTCATTCCTCCCTTTTCTCTCTGTAGCCCCAGTGACTGGGATCCTTCACCCTATGGGGCTGGAGCAGTTTTATTCATCTGTGCCCTTGATAGCTGTATTACCTGTTACCCTTAATTACTGTGGAGCACTGTCCCGAGTAACTTGTGCACTCACACTCATTTTCTTCATTACTGGTGTTGTCTGAAACCTAACTTTTCCTCCTATTTGCCAATTCTGTCATTTTTACAACAGCACTGTTATTCCTTAACCATTTTGGAGCCTTGAGAGACACCCACTTCCGGCTAACCAGTATAACAGCATGGCCTGGCTGCCTTCTGTGGGAAATGAAGTTCAGCAAAGGAGTTCAGTTTCATTTTATTATTTGATTTTCTTAACTTCTTATGTGTTATCTAATTCTGTTCACTCTTCTTTCTCTGCTGCTATCCTTCCACTGTTTAGGTTGGAAGC
Source organism: Nestor notabilis (assembly GCF_000696875.1). NCBI lineage: Eukaryota > Metazoa > Chordata > Aves > Psittaciformes > Psittacidae > Nestor > Nestor notabilis. The sequence continues at coordinate 4,882 of NW_009943609.1, forward strand.
ATTCAACCTGTTGGTGTCTGGCAGGGGACTGCAGTCAAGAAGACCACACCAGGTGAAGGCGAGGCTTCTAATGCTGTTTCCCTTGAAACCCGAGAACAAGCTCCTGGAGGCTGAAGGCAAGTTTTTCCAGAAACCTTTTTTGCCTTTTCCAGTTTTTAATATTTCATTCAAACCTTTCATATCACCTGCAGATCCAGTTTTTGTATTGCTCTGGTATTAGCACATTCTCATTTGACTTTTGGAGTAGTAGGGGTTGGTTTCATCAGCTGTGATCAGAAGGCTGATGCACAAGTGGACTTGTAGTTTTGCTGATTGAATAACTTGAGTTTTCCCTTGACAAACAGGCTAGATGTCCTGTTGGTGCCTCCACACATTTACTTGAGAATGGGGCTGTTGGAGGGCTGTAGCCAAAGCCCAGCATTTCTCAATAAGCTCAAGAAAGCCATGATATCACTTGTAGAAAGAAATATTTTCTATAAACTGCACACCTGGCAGTCAGGGTCAGAAAGACTGCTGTTCTTGTCTTTTTCTTGCTTGAATCGGATAGGCTTGAGACCATCTCACTTAATAGCCCTTGTTAATATAATTCAATACACAGGTAACTAACAACAATGCACATCAGTAATAGCATAGGATTTTGCTTCAGGCCAAATAGTTAAGCTATAGTTCTTCTGTTCATGCTGTTACAGGGGAGGCTCTAATGAATGGTTATTACGGAAAACTGCCTGCATAAAGTGTAACTGCATTTTATAGTGAGCAATAAACAGAGAGCAAGTACATCCACTTGACTTACTCTAGCCACCAGCAAATGTGTAGCTTGCACTTTCAGAAGTTGTTAATGTGTCTTTTCATAACTCCTGTCAGGAATGTGTTTTCTTCATTGCTGTACTCAGGAATGAAGCACCTAAGGTTTCACAGAGGCTTAAGGTACAAAGGCTGAGTGGATACACTGAAGTAAAAGGTACTAATTACAGTAGGGAAGTCTGATGGGTTTGGAGTGCTGCCAGATCACACAATGTGTTTTGGTGACTATAACTCTGGGAGTTAGTTTGTGGTAGGAGAATAAAATTAACATGAATATCCTAATAATTACTTTCCTTGTCTGTGAAATCAGATTGACAAGTCCTTAACTCCTCTAACAAGCCTTTGCAAAGGTGATGATGTGCTTGCTCTTGCTGGTATAAATTTAAACTTTCAGGAGTACATTGTGTCTGTCCTGGCTACTTTCTGTTTTCAAGAGAAAAAACAGGACATAGAATCTGGCATTTATTTTCAGTTTAAGCAAAATAGGTACATCCAGGAATACATTTCATGCCTTTGCTCAGAATCCATCTTAGTGGAAAATGTCATGCATGAGTAGGATGTACAGGCTCAAACTCAACTGCATTTGGAATCCAAGCTCTGTCTGGCTTCAATATGTTTTCATTACGTGTAATGGGAGTGAACTTTGCCTGTCTTTCTGGGAATAATTATCACTTGAACCCCAAGTTTATTTGTGAACCTATCAGCATTTTTCTCTTTATATGCTTTAAAACAGGCCATCTCATTACTGCTGATAGTATTATGAACCTATATAAATCATGTCTGTGGCATTGGACTCAATATTGTGTTGGCCTTGCATGTTTAGTTCCATAACTTCTCCATCTTCAACTTTCTACATTTCCTCATGTTCTTTCAGCCCTGAGGCTGTATTTGCAGCTCTGAGGAAGAAGCGCCCTGGTGATGGGGGCTGGAAATGCAGAAACCCAAGCTCAGTTCTGAATATTGAGTACAAGGTGTCATTGGGCACAGCCATTGTGATTTTTAATGCCTCTTTTTTGGTAGTCCACAAGGAGGGAAGAGGTTCTCCTCTCTGAGAAATGAATCCCCCACTCACATGGTAAATTCTGCTGGGAGATGTGCTTCTGCAGAAAGCTGCTTCTGTATAAAATCAGTAGTGCTCTGATTTCCACAACAAACCTGCTTTCCACGAGCTCTGGGTCTTAAGCAGAGAGAAAAATCTCCCTGCTTACTGGTTTCTATCCCACCATACAATCTCTGTACTTGACACCTCATAGACGCTTCTCTTTGAAAGTGGATCCTGATTTTTGGAACTGTTTTCACATCTGGATCTTAACTATAAAGAGTAAAAAACTTATTTATTAGAACAAGTCTCAGTCTGAACAGTACCCCAATAACCGAACGTTCCATATTTTGGGGTGCTCATATAAAGGATACCTAATGTGAGTACAGCTCAGTTCCAAATCCTGTGGGAATGCAAAGTTTTGTGCTTTGAAATGTCCATCTTCCAGGGAATGGGGGTGAACGAACCTGAAATTTATCCTTTTCTTCTTCAAGTTCTCCCTCCTGTGTCCCCCAGCCTTGGTGTCCATGCAGCTCCTATCTGTTCTCCAGGTATTGTGCTTCTCGGCTTTGCAGTTTAGATCTTCCTCAGATAAGGGCCATCAGCTCCCAACAGGCACAACCCACTGCTTGTAAGCCCCTGCTGTTTTCTTATCTCTCATTGAGACACCATCCCATCCCCTGCAACCTGCAGTCAGACACTATTTCATGGACTGTCCTCTGACTTCTCTGTCCTGCTGGAAGCTGTGGAAGTGCCACACACACACACTTTATTTTTGTAGCCACTTGCTGTCTATCTCTCCTTTCCCAGTTCCTCCCATCATTCTCTGTTTTTTATTTCCTGTTCCTTTGTGTGTGTTAATTCCAATACTGTGCCTCTTAAAAACATCTCTACCAGCTCAAAAGCTGGTATTTGAGATTAAACAGGGATTGCAAAAGCTCAGCAAACCCAAGGCTGCTTTGCAACTCAGTGTCACACATTTCTTGAAGGGCTCAGGGCTGTCAAAGCCCTTAGTGTGATGCACTGTGCATGTTTATAATGTAGGGATTTCCAAGTGTTTACCATTTATTTTGTTTTCTTATTCTATTAATCAGCACAAACCATTTCAATGGGGAAATAGAATTATCATTATTTGCTTTCCATTATGATGCTAAGAAATCAAGCTGGAGAAGAAAGGGTGACATATGCCAGATTATCACAGGCATAAAATCCCAAACCAAACATGGATTTGTAAAGCCATGTCTGCTTAACTGTAATGGTGCTGATTAGCCCTGAACAATCAAAATGTAAACCGTATGCAAAAATGAAAGTGTAACCAACCAGAGGCCCCACACTAGATGCACGAAGTCTTATAGCTAATAAAATATGGTATCTTATAGTTAACAAACTATAAGCCTGGCTGCATTCAAAGGAGCCAGTTGGGTTCACAAACAATATAGTTTATTTATATGCAACATATAGGGTTCTTTTGGCTTGCTGGTGATAAATGCATTAACTGCAGGACAGCTGCATAGAATTAACAATACCATCACAATCATGAACTTAATTTCCTGGGTAAAACACTTGGCAAGTGGGTAAAACACATAGCTGAGGACACGATACATCCCTGCTGGGGAGAGCAAGGAGGATAAACCCATCCATCTGTCCCTGCAATTTGGTATCAAGTTCTCATCCCCCACTTAGGTACCTTTATATCTCCTCAATTGTACAAAGTGCTGTGGGTGGGACTCTGGTCAAACCTTCTGTTCCGTGTGGTTGTGTTGTACAGCTTCTTTCTTGGTAGCAGGTGTACCCGGAGGCAGTTCTATTTGGTAGCAGTTGTACAACAGAGTCTTTGGTGTCAAGCAGAAGAACAGGACGACACGACTTCTGCCCCGCTCCACGTTCCTCCCTGGTGCTGTTTGCTACACAAACCACCAGACCTCCATACAACTCCATGCCTGCTGCAGCCACCCTGGGCCTCACCACCACCTCAAACTTTTGCATCTCCTTCACTATTCTTATGCTTCGAACAAGCAGATAGTTTGTGTGTGAGTGTACACAGCAACATTTTATTTTGCGTTGAAGACATAAATGGTTGTCCTTCAAATATTTTTCCAAGCAACTGGCAAAATGGTGTGTATATTGATGCCAGTTGGCCTGTCACACTCTATTTATTCACTTCTATTACAGAGGGAACAAAAATATTCCCCCTTCAAATTAGCTTAATGCTTTCAGACTTTGATGGGATAAACATAGCTGTGTACTGCTGTATTTTTCTATACTGTGGCACTGCTGTAGTACAAGAAAACACTTCCTGAGCTATGGCCCCATGCTGAATCCACTACCTCCCTAACATTTGGCTACACTTCTTGTGATGGAAGAAGTGTAGGGTCACTAGACAAGAGGAAAATACATTGGGTGGTTTTTGCAGCACATGAGCGGGTCACTTATCAGCCCCAAGCTGCATGAGCACAACAGAGCTCTGCGACACTGATAGCCTAAGAGAGCCAGTGGAGGAAATAAAATGGAGTTTGGCGTGTGCATGCAGCTTGCCCCGGCACAAGTGACTGTCCAGGTCCCTGAGTGCAGTATTCCTCACTCCAAAATCAGACTGATTTTCCCTGTCCTGAGGAGTTGTCATCATCGCTTCTTACTGCTGGGAAAAGCAGACCTCTATATTCCCACCTTTAATCACTTCTTTTATTTGTGCAAGGTCCTTTCCTATTGTGCAATAGTTGTTAAAGGTCCTTTGAGAAGAGATTCTGCTGAAAGCCGTTTGATGAAAACTCACATAGAAAATAAGAACTAGATTTTCCCAATCTTATGGACTGTTGACTCTTTTAAACATCTCCAGAGGATTTTTGAGATATAACTTATTTATAACGCCCATGTTGACTTTTTCCCAGTATATTAAACCTATTAACATGTTCATTGAAGTTATTTGCTTAAACATTTTCTATTATTGTCACTGGTACAGATTCCAGGCTTATGAACCAGTATTTTCTGTGGTCTCTTCTGAAAGAAATCCTTTCAAAAAGCTTCTGATGCATTTCCTCTGTTTCAGACCTTGGGTAGTTAAGATTTTAGGTGAGAGGTTATGAACATCATTAAAAATTAATTTGGTTATTTAGTCTTGAGTTTCTTTTGTGTTCTTGCTGAATGCCACCTGCTCTTGGTTTTTGCATGTTCCATGGCATCCTTTATCAACACAGACCATCTAGTACATCCCCTCAAAGAGGAGCTCTGGCTTTCCTTTATACTTTCCTCGGGGGTAAGCAAAGAATTAATCTAGCCTTTCTGCTATGACCTTGTTTTATCTGAACGTTTCTTTCAGATCCTGATCAAGGACCCCATTGGTTCTCTGGAAGACAGACTTCCTGCCTGTCACAAGACAACTATGTGATCTGGTTTGATGCTTTTTGCACATTGTTCTTCCACTCTTCGGCCTGCTTCTTGTGCCTTTTGCATTTCATCTGCCATATTTTCTACTTTCCTCATTTGGGTGCATCTTCAGATTTTTCAAAAGGATGCCTACTTGCTTCTAACAAGTTTTTCACTCTGCTGCTCAGTCCTTCCAGCTTTTCGTTTCAGATCGTTCTCAAGTCCTTGCTGACAAGCAGGTCTGTCCTGCATCTCCAGCCCAGTGGACACCAGCAGTCTCTGGTCTGTCTGGGAGGATCTGACTCTCTTGGCTTTTCCTCAGGAGCTGTTTTCTAACGAGGTGCTTTTACCCAGTTCCCCTGCCTGAGGTCAACACAGTGATGGTGAATTGTCTGGCTCCTGTTGCTCTTGCAAAGAGGTTGAATGTAAAGTATGCTGTGGTCTGTAACAGAGGCTCAAAGGTGGCAGCCTGATGTAGCTGTGCTCTGAGTCTTTTCTTCTCTGGGAGGTTTCTTAAAGAGCTGACCCATGCAGCAGTCCTTGATGGCATCTGAAAATGCAGTCTCCCGGGCACACCTTGGGCCACACAGGGCATGGCTGAAGCTGTCAGTAACTTGTAGCTGAAAAAGGCAAGGGCTTCAGATCCCAGTTTCACTTAGTCTGATACCCAGACTGAGTCTGGGTATCAGACCCCTGCCAAGGCTAGAGGAAAGAGGCCACTTTCTTCCTCTGGTGTTGCTGATTTAGCAGGTTTATCTGGCACACCTTGCTGTGAGAGCCAGGAGAAGGGCAGGGGTGAAACCCATGGCCAGGAGGAGGACAAGAAGCTGAGGGGCAGAGTGAAACCACCTCCTCTGGACAGTGGCACACTGCCCAGGAGTACCATGGGGACAGGAACAGTTCTTACCACCCAACAGATTATTTCACTGTCATTTCTAAGGGTCTAGTTTTCCTTTCAGGAACCTAATTGCTGAGCCTGCAGAGGACTTTAAGGAATAATACTGATGCTTATTCAGTAAGTCTGAGCAAGGTTGGCAAAAACAAGTCTTGATGCCTGAGGGTTGAGGGGCTGGTGCTTGGCTGGAGACAGAGGGAGAGAAGGGGGGTAAGGAGAAGGTGGTGGTGGTGGTGCTGGTGGGGTGGCAGGGAGGGAAGAGCCAGAGATCAGCTTGGGGCTGCTGGAGGGCTGGAAAGCTTGAAAAATGCTGAAAACAAAAACAAACAAACAACAACAACAAAAAAAGGCTTTAACCTGCCAGAGGGGAAATTGAGATGAGCTCTGAGGCAGCAGCTCTTCCCTGTGAGGGTGCTGAGGTGCTGGCACAGGGTGCCCAGAGAAGCTGTGGCTGCCCCATCCCTGGCAGTGTTCAAGGCCAGGTTGGACACGGGGGCTTGGAGCAACCTGGTCTAGTGGAAGGTGTCCCTGCCCGTGGCAGGGGTTGGAACTGGATGAGCTTTAAGGTCCCTCCAAACACAAACCATTCCATGATTCTATGGAAGCTGCCATGGCTGGGCCTGCAGCCAGCCAGGCCCCGCTGCCACGGGCTCAGCACGCCCCACCCAGCGGGCACTGGCGCTGCAGAAGGTTTTGCCCTTGGTGAGCCTTGAGCCAGCCCTAATGACAGGGGTTAGAAGAAAGACAGTGCCTTAGGGCAGTTTAGGGAAATCCAGCAGTTTAACAATCCCTACACAAAGAGAAGGAGTGTCTGGTTGGGGTTGCACAGCTTCCTTGATGCTGATGGTGAAATAAGGAGTCCAGCAGAGAAAAACTGGGCTGCAGCAGCATAGAAACTCACATAACTTTAAAAATGCACTCTTTGTCCTCTTCCTTCCCTCACCTTTTCTCCTTTTGTTTGTTCCCACTATACCAGTGAGGGTTTTTTACTAAATTCTATTTGTGTGGGAGGGGTGGTTTAAAAAGCAAAATCATGTCACTATTGTTGATGATGGCAGATGACAGCACCCTTTCTTGGGCAAAATTCCCTTTTGCTATGGCTGGATTTTAAGTAGGATTGTAGACACTTGGTCAATGAAATTGGCCACTTTCTCAATTAACATGATCAGCAAGACTTGCCCTGATGGCAGGCATTGAGGTGTGTCACCTTCTGGAAGGCTACAGCCAGAGCCAGGGCTGCCCTTTGCCCGTGGTGCTCCAGGGCACACTAAGCAAACCCACCTCTGTCAGGCAATGTTTCTCATTACAAATTAAAACTAGATGTTGATGTGACGTAAGTGGGATTCGGATACTGCTTCTGAACGTGCCTGTAAGGAAAGATTTGAATTGCAATGCAGTTTGTTCAACTCTAATTGTATAATAACAGTTGCAGAAACAACGGTTTATTGAAAAAATCACTTATCTGTCTTTGGTATTCCTCTGGCTTCACAGACATGAAGGACTTGATTGCAGACGCTATAGTTTCTTGTTTACTTTAATTAAATTTATGAGTGTTTGGCATTACTGGAAATACAGATCTAATTCATGAGCTGCAGCATTTTAATATTACTTTTTAAATGTATTTTAGTTGTAGAGATGGAAATAGCAGCCATTTATGTCTGCAATATTTCTATGGACTCCCTGCCAAACAATCTCATGGGCAAGAGTGCTACGTCGAGTAGCTGCATCACCACTACCCATGCGTACTATCCCTTTCCATTTCATGTTGCCAGAAGAGCCTAAGGAGGTTTTTCTTAGTCTATTTGGGTTTGGTACATCTTGGAATTTCATCTCTCCAATCTGCTCCTGCAGACTTTTTTTTTCTTCTAGTTCCATGTGAAGGAAATAATGAGAGGGTAAAACAAGTGGAGTGAGTGTTAATAGCCGCAGTGCCCAGTGTGGGCTCCAGTCTGTATGCTCAGTGTTCCTTCAGAAGAGCCTGCTCTTCCTCCTTTTGCTTTTCTTGGACACACAGTGCAAACCACTGAAGTACTTTCCTGAATCTACTGCCGGTGTCAGCAAGTTAACGATCTCCCTGACCACTACTGAGAACCAAACTCTCTCGTTGGAGGTAATGCTGCTAGGGTAATGTGTAACTGAGAAGGCCAGGATGTGATAGGCACGGTATACACCCCAAGTGAATGTAAGGCAGTTGAATTCCAGTGGATAGTCTGTGCATGTTGGCGTGTGCCACCCAGGTCCTTAGTAGGAAGATGATGGATCTTCGCACTGTCCAGTGAGTTTAGTTTCAGATCCCAGTGATAACAAGTGCAGCTTTGAAGACTGTGAGCTGCAGGTGTGCAAGAGATTCGGCTGCTGGCATGTAATTGCACAAACAGCAGTAGGCAATGTGTTTGGAATAAGACTAAACCCATGAGAGCAGCCCAGCCCCCCTCCCACCTGAGGCTCTCCGGCTGCGAGCACCAGCCCGGCTGCACTGGAGCAAGGGCAGGCAGCAGGCAGGACAGGAAGGCAGAATAGGCAAGGTGCAGGCAGGGCAGACACGAGGGGGTGCACGTAGGCCAGGCAGCGAGTGCAGGCAGAGCAGGCAGCGGAGGGAGTGCCGACAGAGCAGGCAACGGGAGGGTGCAGGCAGGGCAGGCAGCAGGGGGGTGCAGG
>NW_009943610.1:0-11437 GCF_000696875.1 Nestor notabilis
GTCCTCTCGGGAGATACCTCGGCAATTGACCCAATGATATCACTGTTTTCCCAATCCAAATCTTGTTTTCATAACTTTGCAGTTCCACACTGTCACACAAAAAAAGTCTTCATCCCGGGCCAACAAGGCGGCCGGATGCCTTGCCTCCTTCATGTGCCTCTTCCCCAGGAGGAGCCACGGTATCATACCGAGGACCATCAGCTGTTGATGCACTCCACTGTGTTTTGAACAAACTTCACAGAGCCACAACACATAGGCTTCCCAGCGCAGGCGGGGATGGAGATTTTTATGAACAAGTTTGCTGTGTTCTGTTATTACTTCCATTGATGCTTTCACTGATGCAAAGTTACTGTATTTTTGTCCTGTCAAAGTGCAGTGACCCATATCAACCTTCTTCATGCAAATCTATTGTCTACTTATTTCCCTCTGTGTGTGCTGCCTTCAACAACAGATTGATAATGAGCACAGTTACATAGACAGAAACAATATGATTAGGCCTTCACCTCAGAGGACACTATTGTATCTGGCCCACTTTTCTTCCTCTATCTCTGTTTTTCAGCATTGCCTTTCCCAAGGATAAAGAAAAAGGAAAGGAGAGGATAAGACTGTCTTTCTGGAGCCTGGCCCATTGCAGAGAGTCTACGCTAAGGCTCAGATACAGAAGTAATTTCTGGTACTCGCACACAAGGCTACGTTGCAGATAATTGCTTGATTTAGGCTTGACTACTATGTCTAAAGGATTTCTTAAACTGTGTCGTGCTGTGGGGCCGCGGTGCCTAGCATCTGTTGGCTGGACATGCTTCAGCACACACACTTTGGGAGTGTCAGATTTTAAATACCCCTTTGTCTCCAGAAAAGGGAAAAAAAAAAAAAATAAGATTGCCTGACATGACAACAAAACCTCAGAAAGAAATTTTCTGGAGGCAGAAGTGTCAGAGGGCAGAGGGCAGGTTAATGAAATGTGTGAGGCAATAGAAAGAATTTTCTATGTTTCCCAAGTGTTAGCTGGTCATTTACACTGAAGCAAGTGAAAAAATTCGAAGTGACTAAAGCCTTAGACACCAGACATTAAATCAGAATTACAGTGCTGGAGCAGAGTTGTCTCACAATGAAATATAATAGAAGATAGCCATCTGATTGCTATCAGGGCAGAGCACTGATTCCTCACAAGATTTATCTCTGCAGCACTGCCCCTTCGGTTCATAGGTTGTCTAATTCACAACTATTATCAAGGGGAAAACAGTCTCAAGCTCTCATTATTGTTATTTTAGTGCACAAACTTGCAGTCCTCATTCAAGACACTGGTAGGGCAAAGAAAGAACACCTATTGCTGCATGAATACCTCCTTTCTTTAATGCTGTCAAGAAGAAGTGCAGGTCTCATCTAAAATGTGTTATTCAGAAAAAAACTCATGAAGTAATCTCTGCAAATGATCTTTGTTCTCACAGAGTTTGCATCAACTGCTGGGTATTCAAAATAGTTTTTTCTCTGTTTTACTTGGCTGATGAGCCCAAATCATTGCTTTGGTCATAGTAAGGTTTAGACTCAGATTGCTGGAGCAAATTCATTCATCTAATGTCAAAACCACTTTCCCAACACTGTGGCAGTACAGTGGCACAATCCCGGTACTCTGCAATGCAGAGCATAACCTCTGTTTTCAGAGTTGAACAGTGATGCTGTGACCCTGTGACCACCAGGGAGAAGCCATGGCAGCCCATCTCAAAGCCACACAGACTGGTCACTGCCCTCACCTTGGGGACCTCCACTTAATGGACCAGCAAGACTGCTGCAGCTGAGCAGAAGGAAAATGGCATTGACAGGGGTTGTCCAGCTGTCACAAACAAGAAAGAAAGCTCAAAGCTCAGCTCAGGGGACACTTGTCAGACCCATGGTCTGGGGCTGTAGGGTGTCTCAGGATCAGGCTGAGAAAAAGTGAGACACTGCTCCATCTACCTGGCCTCAGATGGCCAAATACAGAGCAGGGCCATCCACAAGAGAAATCCAAACATGATGGTAACACATGAACTCTAATACTTCACAGGTGCCTTTGGCAGTAATTTCACAGTCTGTGTTTTATAGACAATCATGATGATTGTCTCAAGAAAAATAATTGAAAACAAGTGGTAGGTTATAAGAAAGAACCAAAGGAAGGCTAAAAAGAAAGAAGAATAAGATTTTCTGCTTATTCCCACATATGCTTATATGAAGAATGGCATACTTTAGATTGTGAAACCATTTCCTAAGCACAGTTTAGCTCATGAAACTCATTACACAGCTTTAATGTTTAATAAGCATCATTTTTAAACTGAAGTTTAAAAAGGAGAATATTTTAATTATATCAGCCTTCTTTGGAACTGCTTTGAAAATTACTGGAAAAGGACATTATAGAGGAGCTATGTGTTTCTCCACCATTAAAGGACAGAGCTTTGCAGGATCCAAAACAGTAACATTGTGAAAAAAGATAAAACCGCAGTTACAGTGAAATGTTTAATTTAAAGATCCACGAGTTTTGGCAATGTTGTAAGCTTTCGTTATTGAGGGCACATGCAAACTTCCCATCAAATAGGACTATAAAGAAACTTCTTTTCTAGCTAATTGACTGCCCATTCCAGGACCTTTTCATCTGTGCCTCAAAGCTTCTTCAATCGCCACTGAATACTGGATTCAGTAAACAGCTCATCCAATATGGCAATTCCCAAGCACCTATTTCAATCAAATACATTAAAAAGGAATGCAAATCCGACCTAGATTCTGCTTAAAGAAGTTGTTTTGTTTGACTTATTTAACTGTTTCATAATAGTAACTGTCTAAAATCACAGAATCATAGCCAATAAATTCTCCTTCCTTTGCCCTGAGAATTTGACCATCCCAGCATGTGATTCCCCAACAAGATTACTTTCAAGATATCAACTTAATCAAGATATCAAGATTTCAACACTGAAACATCCATTTAGCTTAACTAGCTAATTGTATGGTATCTCATGTTGTTGTCCATGTAGTTGTTACAAGATGCTTGTCTTGGTCATGTGAATGACAGGCAATGTGTGAGAGCTTTTGTTGTGCTTCCATCTTCAGTTCTGCAGGAATTTGAAAAATATGTAATAATAAAAATCACACTTTCTTTGATACTTGAGAATTTAACACTGAACCCATGAAATCCTACTGGCAAAAATGGATAATGATCAGATTAACTCACCCAGAACAGAATGCCTTTATTAATGTATCCAATCACACAGAAATGCGTAAGTTGAATATTTAGTTGTCTGTATAAAGCCTCTGTGTAAAGCCTTCATACAAGATTCCTAGTGTTTCATTCATTACTTCTACCACACAAACCATTTAATTAGTGTTCTAGCATATGTCAAATATTTAGAAGACCTTTTAGCTTTTGCAGAGTGCTATTTCTGCGCAGACATAATTATCACAGAAAATACTGCTTCTTTTACTACATTCTTAGGGCAGCTGCTTTTAAATTTCACAAAGTAAAACACTCCAAGAGCCATTCAAATACATTAATATTATATTTAAAACATATAATTTCTCTCAGTTTGTACTCTTCTTGACCTGAAGTAATTTTAGATAGTTTAAAAAAAAATGAACCTTTATTTTCAAATTCCATCCTTGAACTTGTAGTACATGGATTGTACACATTTCAAGCAATTCAGCTCCTTTTATTCCTGAAGGCTACTCCTCCACAGCAGTCATTTTTTCCCCAATTAGTGCTGTGGTGTAGAAGTTGTGCTGGTTTGAACAATGAGCCATGTACTATTGTAACACTGAGCAATACCGAGCTGCAGTGCTGGTCCTCTTGGTGCTGGGATCCATGAGAGCTTTGCTGTCATCTGCCTCAGAGACTTCTAACTTCCATCATGCTGTGCTATTGGGAAGACACAGCAACAGGGATTTCTGGATTGACACCCCCAAAACCATTAAAGGGTGTTGGAGGAGGGTGGAGAGAAGGGAAATTGTCTGAGGAAATTAATGAAGTACCTGCATTGCATTTTATTATTTGCTGTGTATAAGTTGTAACTGTCTTTACAATTTGATCATCAGGAGTTCAAACCTTTGTTCTGCTTAGGTCTGGTTGTAACTTCATTATAAATTTTATGTGATACCCACATAAGGGAGCCAGAAGGGCAGATTGTTTTCTACAGCAAAACTGACAACAGTGTTTGGAAAGCTTGGAAACAGGAGTATATTTGCCATCAGCTTAAAAAGGGTTAGTCTGAAGTATGCTGGTGGCAAACCCTAAGCTTCAATTGGCAAATGAGTAGTCCCTTTGGCTTGAGCAATTGTCTCCTACTTCTTGGATTTGTTTCTTAGGACAAAAAATCTTCACTGATAAGAAATTGATTCCCAGAGCAGAACTAAATTGACCATCTGAAATGAAATCTTCATATTTGAGATTTTGGATATTAAAACTGTGATGCTCATAATGAAAGATATGCAGCGAAGAAGACTTCTGGGATGGGTCACTAGTGGCAATGTGAGCACCTGGGTCTTGTGGATATGGGCACACCATTGAAATGACTGAGAGAGAAGGGTGCCAGGCAGGACTGTGAACACTGCTGCAGCTAGCTGCTTCCAGCAGTCTCGCAAGCTTTAGGGAGAGACCTTCTCAGATGCTGGTGCAAACATTTGTCCAGGAGCAGCAGCCAAGGAGCAGAGGAGAGCTGGAGCTACAGGCTCTCACCACTGTCCTGTTACACTGCTGTCATATTGCTGGGCTGCAAAGACAAACTGGGGGCACAGGGGTGAGCTTCCAGTTTGTGCAGAGGTCTCCAGTGGGGTTCAGCCTAGGATAATGCTGGGGTCACAAGCAATTGTGGGCATACTTTGTACAGGAATAACTTCAGTCTCCAAAAACACTCAGCATCTGAAAAGCGTTTTCCAAATAGTTCTTGCCTGCCTAAAATAAATCCCTGGGGACTAACCTATATAATTCCACCTTTTGACATCTCAGGGTAGTTATATCCCATACATTTATCCCAAACTTAAATACTGCTTGCTTTAAGCCAGTAGTATTTCAGTATGCTGGATGTAGAGGTCAGAGTGAGAATGACCTATGGTTAAACAAAAATTCTATTTATATATTATCAAGTGACCAGGGTAACCTGTGTGTACATCTTGAATGTGACAATCATTAGTATGCCATAGCAGTTCAAACTAGCACCTTTAGAGGAGACAGCACATTTTCTGAAAGGAGCAGAGAAGTGATTCTGCACAGATCTATGAGGATGATAACAATTGTCACGAGGCTTTACTGTAGCTTCTCAACTATAAAGCACTATGAAAATGGAGTAGATTATAAAAGACATTCCAGCCTAGCTTCTAGCAAAGCTTGTAAATGGGTTTCTGGTAAGAAATGTCAAAATGCAGAATATGGCAAAGTGACTAAAGCAGAAAGAGTGGATTATAATGCTGTTCACAGTCATTCCCTTAGTGGTTGATTAAATAATTCTTTTCCAAGATTTGTACATAGCTGTATGATACATTTTGATAATACACTTTTTTTACATATTGCCTGTAATTTAGTACTCCCTCTTTCAGCTGAGCATAAAACTAGAGACTTGGCTCAGGTGCACATAACTATCTCTGTGGTTACAGTTGTCTGAAACTTTGGAAGTAGCCAAGTTTTTTCCCTGTGAGCATCTTATTACAGAGTTAAAAAATAGGCAATCCAAGGGTTTGGGGTTTTTTGAGACAGGAGAACTACATTATGAGTTTTTGTATCTGCAGAAATTGTGCTACAGCCAAACAGTTTGAACTTCGACAATATATGCAGATGATTTTGGATCACAGGATGAAGAAACACTTTCTATTACAGATTAATAGCAAAGTGGGGTGAAATTTGCTTCTAGATAACTGTTCAGTTTAGATACTAAATTATGCAGCAAAATACACCATAGATAATAGTAATTTGATGCTAAAGACTGTAACAAATTCTGAATCACTTTAACAAAAGAGTTTCAAAGTTATGAAAAATTAATTTTGTCAAATGTGAACATGCACAAATACCAAAGCACCCTCTCACAAGCCAGTTATGCCTAAATCCTGCTGCTGAAAGGCTAAACATACTTACCAGCTATTATAATTTACTTCTGGATATCAGGTCAATTAGAAACATCTGACCTTACATGCACTAATGTATACAAACAATACATTTATTTCAGCATATCATATGATATGATTTGTTCTATAATCAAGGAAGTATTTGTCTGGAAACTTTATACTCAACAGGGAACTAGAAAGTGATTCCATTCCATCATATATTTGATCTCAGACCTGATTGCAGATTACAAGATTGAATTAGCAATTGAAACAGGCTAATCTTGCTCTATTCTCTCTTATTCTTTATTTTGCAGAAAATTATGTTAGCAATTCAAAGTCTCAAGTTGACCAGCAGTCTCAATAGCATTTTTTTAATATCGATGGTATTGTAGACTGAGAAACATAATAGTGTTTGTGCATGCAACTTTTAAGGTCTTTGTACCATTTGTACTCCATTGAAGTACTATTTTAAATAATAACCTGAACATTACAATGACTTAATTTTCATTCTGAACAGCAGAAAGTTACATTGGTAACTTTATATGCCTTTATAAGATATGCCTTGGAATAGACAGCAAGCAAGAACTGAAATTCACCTTAGAACCAATGACATATAAAATACATGCATTCGTCCCATCACATTCAACATGGGACAGGTATCTGACAAACTATCCTCTTCTCTGATCCTGTATCAGCCACCTTATGGCCACCCAGGGCAGAAATAGTCTAAATTTGATCAGTCCACAGCAGGAACTTGAAATCTGCTCTCTAAACAGAATTGGAAAGGTCATGATTCCTTCACCCAGAAGCATTAGGTACGCCTTTTCTGTGGCTGAGGCACATGGCCTTTCCTCCCCAAGGCAAACTGCAACCCACAGGCTCATCAACAGCATACTCCTTCAGCCATGATTTTTTCCCATTTCTCCTCTTCTGTTAACACCCTGCTGGAAGCCTGTGACAGGTGAGATAACTGCAGGCTGTTGTCTTGGAGCATCTTCAGGTCCATACAGATCTTTATTGCATCAGTTATTCTCCAATGGCATGTTCTCAATTTGCTCCTAAACCCTGTGGAATACCTCTCTTTGAAACTGAAGATGCTGCACTAGTGCACATCAACAGCAGCTGAAGACACTCTACTAGGCAATTACTGGGTCCTGAGAACGAGAACTGGTAGTAAATATTGCCTTGTGCTTACTTCAAAAAAAGCTCAATTGACTCTAAATTACAGCTGAGGATCTGGCCTGTGGGCTGTGGGTCAGCCAGCACCTCAATCTTTCTCCCAGATGGGAGAATCTATAAGATTTTACCATCTGCAAACATTACTTCTTAAGTGTTTCCACAGATTTTGCTTTAACTGTAATCTTTCCAAATGCAAAACTGTGCACGCATGGTCAAAAACAGGCAGAAGCTTGCAAGAGAACTGCACAGCAGATGTGCAGGTCACAAAGTTCTTTCTGACACAACACTGCTTGTCGCCAGTAGACATAGTTAATTCATTTATGAATTTCATAGACATAGGGACATTTTCCTATGCAGTTTACTATGACAGGCTTTTCCCTCCACCCTCCCTATGACAGGCTTTTTCCTCCACCCTCCATAAGACTTCTTCCAGTGGTCAGCAGTGATGCTCACTGCCACAGTGATCGCAGCCACAGTCACTCATCCTTTTCCTAGACTGAATTTTCAAAATGTGTCCCTGAAGGGGACGTCTTCGAAAAGCTTAGTCAGAATTGAATTCAGCAGCTCACTTTTGACCCTGGAATGTAGAGGGCTTGAGTCAGCAAGTCTGTAATGACCATGTTCCTACTGACTTCTTCACTTAAAGCAAAGTCATGGGCAGTGTGATGTTTGAGAGAGTTACTTAATTATGACATTAGAACGTCTCCCCTCACTTATCAGCAAACAGCTTGGCAAAGATCACAGCTGATGTTGCAGTTGCCTTATGTGCTTTCTCTAAAGCTAAAGCAGAAATTCAGGCCTTCTTTTTCTGCTTTAGATGTAGTGGCATTTTAGAAAAGATGTTCCTTCTCTGGCAGTATATCAATAGATCCATTTGTTTTCCCCAGAGGTTTCTGTTACACCTAATTCAAAATTGAATTTTTACAGATAAAATGTCTTTCTGGAGCAAGGGAAGGAGGAACTTTGATGTTGGGGCTTTTGTCCTCTGTTGTTATTCCCTACAACTCAGTAATGAGAAGCTCATCGTAGCCAAATCCAAACACTACAGCCAAGCACAAGCTGTTCTTTTGTTGCTGCTGTGGCCCTTATATTTTGAGCTTCACTACTGCCCAGCACTGCAGTGCATATGCCCACACAACTGCTGCCAGCTCCTGAGTCACTGGGAAATTAAAAACAAAGCTGTGACTCAGCAAAACGACAATCAAACCAGAAAAGAGTATAATATGCAACACAGAGTAAACCTCAAGTAACTCAAAGCCCAAAGGACAATAAACATCAAAGAAAACCACCACTTTGCTGCAGAAGAATATTCTTCATTAAAATGGCATCATCCATTGCCAGCTATTACAGAAGTTAAAATGAAAACAGCTATGAACACATTATTATTTCAGATGCTACTGTTTCTTTCTTCCTACACACAAGATTAAATTAGATAACTGTATTAGTGCTTGATTTTCACAAAGTATTGTTCCTGCCAGCCCAAGATTTCTCTCTCTGAAAGTTTCTTACTGTGCATGCTTCAATTGAGTCTGGCTTTGGTCAGCCTGTCAGCTACCCTGTGAAATTGCCAGCTCAGAGGTTTCAGCTCTTTCCTGATTACAGATGGCTTCCAGGGAGCAAGAGAATTTTAATCCTCCCCTTCTCTGGCCATCTTAGCAAAGCAGGAGAGACCGAGGAGAGAGGGGACTTGTACAGAGCATGTGGTTTATCCTTCTTCTCACAGTCTGGTTTGCATTACCTGGAGAGCTTTATTTCTGAAGACCCTGAAGAAGCCAAAAGTGCTTCCACCCTCACGGGGAACGTACCTGGCCAGACCAGCCTGCTGTTCCATCCATCAGCTTCTTCCCCAGCTTCCTTTTAATGAAAGCAGCACAGACCTCACCTCATACAGCAAAACACAGGAACTCACTCCCACACACTCTCTAATTAGCCTCAGCGGAGAGTGAATCTCAAAATGTCAGCTCCTGCAAGCCATGCTGACCTATGCCAGATGAGTATCTGCCCTCTAAAGCCTCTCACGGGGACATTAATTAGATCCGAATGTGACATTCTCCATCACAGGTGCCTGTTCAAGGAGAGTTGTAGTGTAAGGGCTGAAAGAGGAAGTAAGCATAAGGTTGAAAACACTGAGTTCTTTAGTGTCTAAACATCATGTTTCAGGATATCTCTATTTTAGCAGTTCCTAAGTCAGGAACTGGGAGCCCTCTGTGAGACTCAGCTGTTTCCCACCCAGGTACAGAGCAGTCTGTAACACTGGACACACAGTTCTTGTATTTGATGAATGTCTTTTGAGCTATTATGTTTTGCTTAGAGGTTTTAGTAATGAACTCTAAGATGAGAGAACCCCTCTACTCTGTCCAGAAAAAGCAAAAGAAAGCAGAAGAAAGCAAAACACGAGGAAAGCATTTACAGGATTGTTCCTTTATTTTTTGATGTACATTTCAGAAGGAGAATCTCCTCTCAGACCTCCTTCATGCCACATCTTGGTGACACATAGCTTCCACCGGTCCCAGTTTTGCATCAGCAGGGGCCGTCAGCAGATGCCTAAGTCAATAGCAATTGCTGAAATACATAGCAGGGCTCCAGTACTTATTACCCAGCTGACTGTCTTTGGCTAACAGCTCTTCAGAGTTTGCCAGACTGTCATGCTTTGCCACTGTCCATACTCAGAACCGCCATGTCCTTTTGGATCGTGCTCAAAAGGTATTAAACAAGGACTCTGCTCCATTGATCCTCTTACAAAGCATACTCTGCCAGGAGCTGGTGCAGGCAGTGATACCTTTTCTGTAGCATCTTGCACATTTCCAACTGCCAACCAGTGCCAAGTGTTTCTCTGTATCTTCTCCAAAACACAGGCAGCAGGGTTCAGCTGTGCCTGCATCCCTCTGTGTTTAGCATCCACCAACTGGATGGGGAAAGGGAAAAGAAACCTGTGCCCCTCCTCACCTCTGCAGT
Source organism: Nestor notabilis (assembly GCF_000696875.1). Lineage (NCBI taxonomy): Eukaryota > Metazoa > Chordata > Aves > Psittaciformes > Psittacidae > Nestor > Nestor notabilis. Next base: position 10,186 of record NW_009943610.1, read on the forward strand.
AGGTCCATGCCTGTGTCAAGCTCAGTAACAGCTGGGTGGCACTCAGCTGCTTCTTGGTGTGCCCACAGCATGGCTGTTATCTTACAATGGGAGACAGACCTAAATCAAAGAGCTCAAATTGAGAGCTGAATCCCCCACAGACCATGGAGCCCACTGTCCTGGGGGCTTTCTCCCATGGTGACAACAATGCTGAGGGTGCTCTGCTGCAAGCTGAAGCTACAAAGGTTGGCAAGGACCATCCTGCTTCTGAAATCAGCTAGCTTGTCCTCCTTGACTGGAGAAATTAAGAAGACAATGCAAGTTTTAAAAAGAGAGAAAGAGAGAGAAGGAACTTCAGTGCCCCAGGCAGCAGAGCTAAAGCAGATGGTGAGATCTGCTGGGGCGGGAGATAACCATGAGGATTTAACAACAAACCATGAGCCCAGACTCCTATAGAATAATTACTGAAACGGAATGATCAGTCTAAAATCAAGCAACATACTCACTAAGGGTGCTGAGAACACAGGCCCAGCAACCATTAGGAAAGAAAGACGTGGCTGGGTAGTTTCCATGGGCTGCATTTAAATGGATTTTTGGTGTCAGGTTCCAACAACCAGTTTAAAACCCCAACCTATTACTTCCAGTTTGTGGAAGATTAGGCTGGATAATGGCCATTTATGCTAATACATGCACAAATCCCCTCGCAAAATGCAGAATGGCCACCCAAAACCAGCTGGACACCCGGGTGGGGGAGCAGCAGCAGCAGATGTTTTTCTGTTCAAGACCTGAAGGCTCAGAGCGTTAGCAGCCGAGAATTGCCTGGGCCCCCTTCAAGTAGGGTGATTTTTGTGGGAATCGTGCCCTCTGTTGATGCAGGTGAAACACTTCACCGAGATTCTGCTTCTAGCTGCAGCATGACTGCTTTAGAACAGTGCATTCTTACTTGGGAAAGGGTTGGTTTTGTTCGTTCGGTTGGTTGGTTTTTAATGATACTTCTTAAGTAAGCCCATAACAGACATTTCCTGACAAAGGCTGGGTGGGAATGCACTAACTTGAATAAAGTTTTACTGATCACTACTTACTAATATTCCCTGCTGCAATGAGCATGAGAAGAGCAGGGCCATGTGTCCACCTTCTTCTGGTGTCCATGCACCTGAGATAAGACAAGCAGTAGCTTGAGAAAGCATGAATAGACAAGACCATGCGCTGCTGCATGTGTGAGCTGGTGCATTTGCAGAGATTCAGTGTCCAAATTAAAAAATGGAGCAGGAAT
>NW_009943610.1:11468-30415 GCF_000696875.1 Nestor notabilis
ATTTAATTTATACCATAAAACTAACTTCACAAAGTATCTATATTTCATTGTTCTTCCAGACATTTGTCTTTTCTAAATCATGCTTTAGAAAACATGATCAACAAATCAACAAACATTGTCTCCCAAGAGAAATCAGAGGAGGCAGTGAAACTGTACTTGTCTTACCAAAATAAATATGCCATATTTGTCACACAGAATATGCCAGTACAGCAATACAGAATACCAGTGACTTTTCCCTTAAGCAGTATTCTTTAAGCAAGGATATCTAAGCATGCATGTTATCCCCCTGGCTTTTCTCACTCCAACCAGGAGAGCAAGACTCCATCTTGCCTGATGTCAGAGGTACCATTAAGCCACTGGGGCAGTCCTTCCAAGCACTCTTTTTGGCTTTCTGCCCTGTAGCCTTTTCTATCCAGACCCATGTGTTGTGCTCATTAGGGAGATTTCTAGTGGCATTGACCCCAAGCTTTTCTAAAGTCTTGTTGCTTAGTGCCAAGCTCCTCTTTACTAGATTTTTTTATTCCTTTGTTCTAGTTACCTTCACACCATCATTTTCTTTTTCATGTTTGTCAACACTTGCTGTTGCTGTAAGCCACCCTTCCCAGCAATCAGCCATAGATAATTTATTTAATCTCCTCTGACAACTCTTTTTATTTTTTTTTTTTTTATTTAAAAATATTAGAGAGTATTGGAAGCATTGATTTCAAATTTTGATGCAGTTCTTGGCTCTGAGTTTCAAGCAGATTGGCCACAGATTATGTACACAGACTTACACTTGCAAGCATAAAATCTGAGGAGTTCTGTGAAGACTTGCTATTTCCATCTCAGACATGAATAGGATGTTTGTTATCAGAGAACAAGACATAAAACTTGGAGAAAAGCTAATGTGGGTCAGACTTACAAACTTTAAAGCAAGGGATCCTGGCATCTGCCCAGTAACAATACCGGCTGATGCTCAACAGAAAGGGAAAAGTCTTGTTAAGGATCCAAGAAACTTTGGAAATGTTAATTAAATGTTGAAGTTGAGATTCTAAGCCAATGCACTTAGTCTGACCCCTTGATCACACTGCTGCCTGTGCCTACCAAGTGACACAGCTGTCTGTCATGCAGCAACAGTGGCTTTCACAAACCTCACCATTTCTCCATAAGGAGATGATGTTCGTCACTTGAGCCCACATGGGTTGTCCATGGAAGGAGGTTAGCAGGGAAGGGCAACACCCTCACTTTCACTTCTTACCTGCCTTGTGCTGGGGTGGCTGGGGCTGCTGCTACGTAGCCTGGGGACAGGCCCTGCTCATCCTGCTCAGGCAAAAATCACCAGGCATAACTAACATGAAGGGAGTCATATTCCTGTAGGTTTTCCATAGCCTGAAAGGAAAACGAATACTGATTCCCAACCCTTAGGGACTGTAATACATACACAGTTATGCTAGATTGCTGCATTACAGGCAGAAGTGAACATTGTGATGGCAGCTTCATTTGGCACATAGAATGAAATCCAAATGAAAAAAGGATCCTAAAAGGTCACCATTGCAAAGGGATGCTGCAATGCTGCTGACAGCCCCATTAGGAAGGGCCTGCTGCTCTCAAGCCACCTCCAGTATCATAGGTGCTTTCAGAGGTGGCACAGAAGCACAGTAGCAAGGGGTTTGTCCATAGGAGACAATATTAAATGCAAAATTTCTTGGTTTCTTGCTCAACTTATCAAGGATGTAAATGCTCCATCCCTGGCAGTGTTCAAGGACAGGTTGGACAGAACCTTGGGAGGCACGGTCTAGCGTGAGGCATCCGTGCCCATGGCAGGGGGGTTGGAACTAGATGATCTTAAGGTCCTTTCCAACCCAAAACATTCTATGATTCTATGACTCTATGATGTGTATCTTTATATAAAAATACATATAATCAAGTAATATATTCACCATCAATTGTTATTACAGAGCTCACCTATATTTTTATAGAATAGATAATTACAATATATCATGGTATATTGTGCACCATTGAACATATACACGATCAGAGTAGTCACCTCACAAATACACATACTGCTTTATTTGCAAGAGTTTGACATGAGAAGAATATTTAGGGCAGGTGTGTGCTAGAGATAAAACATGGTTCCCTTAAGCCTTTGCCTAAGAGGAGTCTGATCAAACACACTTTCCATATTCTATAATACCTGGCTAATTTCTTTTAACCTCTAAAAAGTAAGAACATCCCTGGGAGTCTAGAGATCACACACATTTCATTCACTTAGACCTGCATTTTCAACCCCAATTTCTAATCACTTTCAGGAAGTTTGATTTTAAAGTAAACTATTTTCCTTTCTAGCCACAATCCTATTCAGGCCCTACATCAGGAACAACAGCACAGGCAGAGCACAAAACATCATGATTTGTGCTGCTTCCAGACCAGCAAAACCCAGGAAGCAGTGAGTTTCTCTAGGGACTGGGCCACCCGTGAGGCTGCCAGGCCAAGGAGATGTGGTTGCAAATGGAAAAACAGGACTCTTCCATACTCTGTGTTTTTGCAGCACAGCTTGTGCTTTGTCTACGCAAGTACTGGCCTGGTCCTGCTTTTGCCTCCCTCAGTGGGAAAACACAAAGGAAAAACCCAGCCAATTTATAAATCTTGTAGAAAAAGTACTGCCTTTCTTGTACTTCCATGCAGTACCAAGCAGGCTGTCAGATCTCAAACACAGGATTCAGAAAGAGGTAGTTGTATTACTAGATACATATAAAAAAACAGATACGAAAAAAAATTAATCTCATCTTTCACTCAGGGTCCTTAATGATTCAGCACCCCCCTCAGAAGAAATCCCAATAATTTTAACATTGGGTTATGAATATGGGCCTCTTCCTGTGTTTAACTTAGAACAGATAAGGCTTCTCTGCATCAGCTCTGCACGTTGCTGCCTGTGTTGTAAATGCTGCGGGGATCAGATCCCCCCACTTTTTTCAGATGTCATCATCATGACTTCTTAAAGAAAAAAAGGTAAAAAAAATACCTACCAGTATTAGTAGTGGTCATCATTTTCAAGAGGAGATGAAAAAGCTGACTAAATCACTTCTGGGACAGGTTTGATCCAAAGCCTTTCTGTTTTCATTCTCTGTGCCCTTTGCTGATCACACAAGGGATGAGCACATTGAGAATCACCAGGTACAGGGAGCCCTCACCTCCTTCTCCCTGTTTGTGTGAAGCCAGGGTGGCTTCGTGGGCCAACACGCTCCCAGGAGGCATGAGGAACAGCCACATTCCTATACCAGGGACTTCCTACCCTCACACCCTGAATAATTGCTTATATTTTCCTTTGTGAAGGAAATAGTCTCTTGGAATGACGGTAATACACACCGATGCCCTCCTTGGCACATGATAGGAAATATTAAGTACCAGCAAGCTTCTCAAAATGTAGCTCTTTCTTTTACTTTAACTTCATTAAAAGCACAGGTGAGTACCAATGGTGCCCACTACACAGTGTAGTACAGACAATATGTTAGGTAACCTTTCAAAAATGTTTACTTTCCAATGTCACCACCTAATCATGGTAGCACACGTGCCCAGTTAACTAACACACAGACATGCAGCGGGTCAAGGTTTTGCTTTGTTTCCTTAAGGCATGCAGAGATCTTGAGAAAGGTCAAAACAAGAATGAGTCCAAATTCAAAATGCTGGTCTCAGAAACCCACAGTTAGGTCACTTTGGGGTTTGGCCGCAGTTTGCACTTGAGCTTGGTCTGTAACTTAACCTCTGCAGCAGCTGAAATGTTTGCTTCTTCTCTGGCTGGCCTTTGTTATAGAAATTTGGTCAAACACCAAGACAGGTGCAACAGGAGCAACATACAGTGGTGCCTTGAGCAGGCATTTGATCACAGACATCTGGTGTCCTCCAGCCTGAAGTCTGCTGTAGCTGCAACGCTGCCTTCTTGTTCCCCACATTGCTCCAGGGCATTTTTCTGACTTAATTCCCAAGCCACCTTCTGTAGTGTCCCCTGGCACGCATTACCTGTGCTTTGGTGTGATGTCCCAGCAGCACATGACCAGTCTCTTTGTGGCAAAGGCTTGTCAGCAGCATCTGCAGATGGCAGGGTCTCTGTGTCATCAGCTCCTTGGCCAACATCTGCAAGACAAACTACAGGGCTGGTGGGCAGGAATAAGACAACATGGGGGTTTTGTGGGTTTGTTTTTTCAGTTTAGGAGGGGTGGGGTTTTTTTTAGGAAAAAATGCTGTCTTTCTAACTGAGTTTGTCAGCTGCTAGATTCCAAGGAAGAAAAATACCGTCTTCAAGCTGTAACCACCCAGGAGCTAAACTTGCTTCTTGCTGTCTTCATAGTCAGAGCTCAGTCTGCGGCTGAGGTCAGGGACCTCCCCGATCTCCATGGCTTTCTGGCTGTGCTTCTCCTTCTTTTTCCTTTGTTCATTTTCAGGTCTCCTTCTTTTTCCTTTGTTCAGCTTCTGGTGTTCTTGCATACACGTTGCTGAAACAGTTAAAGTCACCAAACATCCCCTTCCTGCCCAACTAATCTGCCTTTTCTTCTTTCAAGCACTCCTTTAATAACCCTCTCGTCCATGAAGTTTAGGTTAGATATAAGGAAGAAGTTCTTCACAGTGAGGGTGGTGAGGCACTGGAATAGGTTGCCCAAGGAAGTTGTGAATGCTCCAACCCTGGAGGCATTTAAGGCCAGGCTGGACAGAGCCTTGGGCAACATAGTTTAGTGTGTGGTGTCCCTGCTCATGGCAGGGGGGTTGGAACTAGATGATCTTAAGGTCCTTTCCAACCCTAACTATTCTATGATTCTATGACTCCTCCATTTCACCCTATTCCATGACCTACCTCAGCCCCTGTCTCTTAAGATACTGCTACCTGCTGTGTTTTAACTCTACAGTGCTCAAAGAACTTTTCTTTTTAGCCTCACATGCCAGTATCTCTGGTTATTCCTATTTGTCTTCACTTTCCACAGTCTCCATTCCTTTTACAAAGTTGCCATGAGAAGTGCAGATAGTGCTTGACCTGAAGTTGTGCCACCTAATCCTCTTCCAGAACTAATGTCTTCAGGGGGAAAAAACATCACCTACCACCTCCTACATGCTTTGGACAACTAAAACTCATAGAGCAGATGTTTCAGTGAGCTATCACAATGATGCTTAGGTCAGAAAACTGTAATTATATTCCAGCTGTATGAAACATGCATAGTAATTAACTGTGACAGCTCTTTGTGGATTAAAGTAATTGGGGCTTATCATGACATTTGCTTAGTTTTTCTAACCATCAGTCAAGTCCTGGATGAGAGGAAAAATCAGCTTTCTTTGAAATATCTGGTTCCTTTCTTCTGCAGGCTTTATTGAACATCATCATTAAAACTGCATTACTTAACTCTGCTAAGATTTGAAAGTGAAAAAAAACCCAAAAAAGAATGGACACCCAAAACATTAAACTTTGCAAAGGAGCTTTAGCAGCTCCAGAAACAGTTATTACTTAGTTTAGTGGCAACAGATATACCTGCAACTCCATTTTGTCCTGCATATTGGTAAAGCTTCTATGCATTATATGCTTCTAGCAATTACTCAGTTTGCAGTTGCTACTTCAGAAAACATATTTAGGTAGTCATAATATCAAGAAGGCATTCTGAAGTGGCTTAAAAGGGCCAACATTTATGTTATATTCTTATATACAATGAACTGTTAGGTTCAATAGGACTGTGTGCTGCTCTAACAATCACTTTAGCAAAAACTACCTCTTACATGCAAGCTAGCTACTTATAAAATGGCAGCGCTGCTTATTTAGGCATAATCTAGCAGCAGTGAGCTGCAGTTTCAGTGTGATTCCATACAAACTAGACCTATGGTTTCCTTTGAATTTGGTTGTCTAACTTCAGTGTCAAAATTCGTCAGACACAGAATCAATTCCTGAAATAAGTCACAGAGCCCAGATTAGGCTCCTGAGCTGCTGAATGTGGCAGCTCTGTTACATAAAGGGCGTGAAAGTGTATCTCAGTACTGCAATCTGAGCAGATATCTCAGTGAAGAGCTATCCCACCTCACAGTATTATTCAAGCAAAATGAGAAATTCATATGGTATAGAAAGGCACCAGTGATATCAGAGAGTACTGCTCAAAAATTCTTCAGTATAACAAGACCAGGATGGACAAGGCTTTGAGCTACCTGGTCTAGTAGAAGGTGCCCCTGCACATGGCAGGGGGGTTGTAACTAGATGATCTTTAAGATCCCTTCCAATCCAAACTATTCTATGTTTCTATGATAACCAGAGGTGGTAAACTCTGGCCTTTGATTTCTGTGGACCACTTCCCATAAAGAAATGTTGGAAAGACAGGAGCATTTTTCCATATGCACAATGGAGCACAAAGGACTATAGAAGCACAAAATGTTAAATTTTAGTTCAATCAGCAATGTGTGCATACAGACCACATAAAGGACTGGGGAATGCCTTCTTTTTAAGCTGTAGACCATCGACTCATATTTCTATTGATATTCTTTTGAATCCTTAGTCAAAGAGTTTTACTACTGCATTTGCTATGCCTCTCATTATGGATTACTCTTCACACTCCAGAAGAACTGTAAGAAATGTGTATTAGGACTACATCATCCATGTACAAAGATGTTATATATAAATCACAGGTACTGGGGAAGATTTATTCGGGTCTTCACAGCATAGCCTTGTAAACCCACAAACAAGAGCCTTTATTTAAGGAGGAAGATGTCCCTTTTCACTCTAACTGTGCATTCTATTGTTTCTAATATATTCAGAAGTCAAGAGTGATTACAGTCGTTATGATAATAGGTTACTTTAATGAAATCGCAGAAGCGTAAACACAGCATGTATTTATGAAGTACTGGGGAGGTGTCCAAATTAATTCAGGGCAGGGCAACATTTGAATAACTTTATTCCGAACACAATGCCTGACATTTTAAGTAGTTATGGCAGTATTATATGAGCAGGCTACTGCTGCCATTCAGTGGGGGTTACTGGTATAGCACTGAAATAGCATGCAGAAAAGGGTGTCAACACTGACAGATAGGAAGAGTTCCTGTGAGAGAGGTCTACGTCTATTTTAGAGTCTCGAAGAAGACTCTAGGTCTAACGGTTTAAAATTAAAAAACCCAAACATCTAAGTGTATGATCAGGGTCTATTGCAAGCAAAGAGAATCCTACCACAAAGAGATTTTCCCTCTCCCAAGCTTTCCCTGACACAGGAAATATGAGTCTTCTCACAGACCCGCATCTATTGAAAGCCATGAGGGTGCATGGCTCTCTATTGATAAAGGAGCCTCTCTGTTGATAAAGTACCAAGGCTGCACAATTAAGAAAACCTCTTTGTTTAATCTTTTGTGTTCCCAAGAAGATCATACAGAAATGCAAAAGAACTGTGAATTTCTGTTCCTCTTATCCCTAGTAGGTCAGGCACTACTTATTTCCAAAAGACCACAGAGGTTGCTTCAACACTTAGAAAATGGTTTAGAAAAGCTTATTTGTGTAGCCATGTAGCAGAACACCCACCATATGCCATCGGGATGGCAACCATCTCATTCCAAACCCACTGCACTACACAAATTTGCAGTAAAGAGACTACAGATCAAACCTTCAACAAAGCGCACAGATCACCCTGCAAGAGGTATAGGGAGAAGGTACTTCTGAGACAGGGAAAGGTATTACTGCAGCTAACCAATTTAATCCCAAATGATTGTCAAATGACCCTGTTCCTAGGTTTGGCTTCAGCTGGAGCTAATGTTAGAGCAGAGCTTCATGTCAGGGGCAAAACTGATCTTAGAGATGTCATTTTATCAAGACAATCAAGATAACTGCAAATGACAGAGCAAGAAAATGAGAAGTGTTTCCTAATGAGCATATGTCATATAAGTATAGCAAAACACAGTAAACCGTAAGTGGTGATACCTCACATTGGTGACTAATGCGCCTGCTCACTCATTCATTTGATTACAGAAGGTCCATGGCCAGGGGTGGCCCTCACTGGTGGGAGATACAGGACATGGCACCTGGCTCTTTTCTTTCTTTTCTTTTGACTCTTTTATAATCCTACTGTGGATTACGCTACTGTGGAGTAATGGGGGAAATTAGATACCACCACCAGCACCCTAAATCCTCAAAGTTGTGTTACAATATTAAAGAAATCTTAGGGTAAAATGCAGCTGCTACTCCTGGGGTGGAATGCAGGTAACACATACAGAATCTACCCTTCGATAGTTCCCCAGGCAACCCTGGAACCTTTCCATCTGCTGAGATAACCTGAAAGGAGAGTGGAGTGAAGACACTTCATCTGGGCTCTGGGTTTCTCTCTGCAGGTGTGGGAACGTGAAGACACCATCCATGTATTGATAAACCACCTAGCAGCTGACAGACAAGGCAACCAGATGCTGTACTCTCGCCCCATCCCTCTGTCTTGCTCAGGAGTCAAAGCCACAGTTAGGCTAAAGACAGCCTGTTTATGGGCAGCGATGCCTCGTGCCTTTCTACTCCAACTAGAAGGCATGCTGCTTTGCCCTGCTTTTGCTCTTGTAAAACACATGGCTAGGTGTGCACCTGGAAAAAACAAAACCCCTAAATCACTTTGCACAGAGCATTCTCCCCTTCTCAGTCTTCAGTGAAAGAAAACATTTATCTTACAGGTTAACACATGCCACCTTGCCTTCATCACTGCAGTGTCATGAACTTTGCATAGAACTGAGCCCTTCTCAAGCAAAAGTGTTTGAGAAGCAGGATACTCTCATCCAGCCAAATAGGGAGCTGAAATTCCTGGTTTTCGAGTTTAAGAGCCTGCGTGCAATTCTGCCTTGTATCCACAAGTGTCAGTGAAAGACCAACACTTCTGAGTTTTCTGGCGGATAAAAGCCACCGCCTTGGCTTGAGACACGGAAGTGTAACATAGCTGAACTCCATCGCCTGGAAAGCATGCAATTGAAAAAAGATTTCAAAAGACACAATTTCCAGCAAGTTCAGGAAAGACAATTCCTGAAATGAGGACAGCTGAACAAATCAGCAGGGCAGGTCCCTTCCACAACGACCTAAGCCTTTCCTTTGTGCCGTGAAACTCTGCCTGATTTCTTTTTATTCCTCAGGCCAGACACCTCTAGTTTCCCCATACTGTGAGTTCTGTCATGGACCAAATCCCTAGTGTGTTGTCCCTTCATTGGACTCTGCAGGTCCAAGCTCAATTTCTGTCAGTACTGGATAACTTCTGCCTTATATGTGTTTTTCCACAACAAGCACATAAAGCTTCTACTCAGTTAAAAATATACAGAGTGCCTTTAGCAGCCCTTCTAATTAGGGCTGCCCAAACTGTTACTGCTACTCTGAGAGCTCTTACAGCCTAAGGAAGAGGAGAGCTCATGTATGAGAAGTGCGTTAGATGCAGGTGTTTCACACTCCCTGCTCGCAGCACACACTTGCCCTTTGGTGGCACCAAGACAAGGCAGATCTTAAGGAGGACTGTTTGCAGCAAAGAGAGGGGGTCATGCTTGCAGCTGTGCTTGGGACATGTGGTCAACCGAACTGCTGCTCTCTCCATGGGGTCTGCCTGTGCATGATGTTGTGGTATTTGCATCTTTGTGATCTCCATCCAGGCAGGGTGCTCATTTGGAAACAGATGCAGGATAAAGCATCCCCTCACAGGAATGACCTGGGGCCATTGGAGAATCAGCTGTATCCTGATAAACAGCTCCTGCACAGGAGCTACAGATGTAAAGCAATTCCTTGCTGTGAGCGATAAAAAGGAAAACAGTCTTTCCCAAGGAGATCACTGCTCTGTATTGGCCTAGCTGTATGAGAAAATGTGTACTAATTTTTTATCTGTGCAAGAAAACCATGTTGTGCAACCCTTCCCCAAGTGGTGTGCATGCACTCCTCATCACAGCTGCCCTGCATAAAATCCTCTCTGACAGGGAACACGCTGTGGTGCTGAATCACCCTCCCTTGTCAAAACAGAGCCACAGATCAAGCTTGGAAGCAGCTACATGGCTGCTCCAGCCATTTTACTGGCAAAGTTTTATGTCAGAGATGTTATTGCAGGAGATGTTACAGCTCCTCTTTTGGTTCGGTTTGTTCAGGCACCATTAGTCAGGTATGAGGAGACTCCGCAGGCAACTACACACAACGGAGAAGCTCAAGGTGATAGTTTTATTGGCTAACACCTGTGAAAAGCATGTAGGATGTAATGAGCTGTTAAGCTGAGCACTAGAGTGCTCACCGCCGGGGGTGGGCAGGCAGGTACCTGGTTCTCTGACCTGTTAACAGTCCCGTCCCACCACCTGGCTGTCTGAGCCAAGGCTGTGCAGCTGTGTCATACCAGAGCTGGGACTTGCATCCTTGGCAGCCAGGCAGCAAAATCTGGGGTGGAAGAAGCTTACAAGAGAGACAACAAGGCACTACTTCTCATCTTCTACCTCTGGGAGGAGTAAAAAGCTTTGCTAGTATTTATGTGTGGCAGGGGGTGTTGGAAAGTACAGTCAGTACTGCTTCTGCTGCAGATGGCCCTTGTAGCTACTGTGCATGCCAGTATCTGAGCAACTTATTACTTACTTGAACTGAATCATAAGTATTTAAGGAGTTATAACTAGATATTTTTTGTTTTGTTTTAGCAAGCTTTCTGTATAGCTGATCTTGAAGAGAAAGCTACCTTGAGTTCTGCAGGAGCTGGTAAATACTGTGCAACCTCGCTTATTGAAATGATGGCAGTGTTTTTATGTTTTACTTCAAGAGGTCTCTGGACTTTGCACTTAATCAGACAGGGTTTCTTTTGAAGTAAGGACTGAGTTAGTTAGGATTTATGGGTTCTGTACAGAGGAGAAAGAAATAGTGGAGAATCTGTCAGCTACTGCTTGCTTTTGCAACCCATGAACATAAGCCAAGCCCACAGCAGGCAAATGTCACCTCTGTGTAGACAGGAGGCATATGAGCAAAATAAATTATTTTGTGAAAATATGGTGTCATTTATTTTGCATTCATGTCTTAGAAAATTGTTAGTACATGCATGTCAGTTGCATTCGACGTGTTATGTACATATGCCACAAAAGAAACTAAGTTCAAGTAACTTTCTGCTGTGCTCAGTTTGTGGTGCTTCCTTTTTATAATGATATGGTTATTTGGAGCCAATAGTTTTTTTGATGTATGTCTGTGAATGGCTGTCAGGAGAAATCATACACAATGGGTCTGCACTGAGCTGCAGCACACCAGTGCTGATATGCATGCTCAGAGATGAAAGCACAGAGGTAAATTTGCTTACAGTAGTAGTGCTTAGATGCTTCCTTTAGCAGCCTTCTGTAAATGCAATAATGATTATTACCCCCTCATGGAAATATGCAAAGTATCTGGCATTTATGTATCAGATGGAGGCTTTTTGTTGATTTTGAAAGCAATGGAAGTACATTTCAGAACTCTGAAAGCATAATACTTCATGGTACTGAAATAGCAAAGGGAACAATAAAAATTACTGTTGCCAGTTTATTAACGGAGATGTTTGTTCATTCTAGGAATTCACAAAGGTGTCCATCTCCTTTTTGCTGAAAGTGTCCTATGGCAATTTCTATGGACACAGGCTGAGACAGCTGGGGTTGGAGACTGGGAACACCTTATTGTGGCCTTTAAGTACTTAAAGGGGGCCTTCAGGGACAAACTTTTTAGCGGGACCTGTTGTAACAGGGCAAGAGGTAATGGTTTTAAGATGAAGGAGGGTAGATTCATACTAGATATAAAGAAGAAATATTTACAGTGAGGGTGGTGAAACACTGGCACAGGTTGCCCAGACAGGTGGTGGATGCACCATCCCTGGAGACGTTCAAGGCCAGGCTGGACAGAGCTCTGAGCAACCTGATCTAGTTGAAAATGTCCCTGGTCATTGCAGGGGGATTGGACTTGATGACCTGTAAATGTCCCTTCCAACACAAACTATTCTATGATTGATTGGTGCTATGATTCCAAGATGGTGCAGCCCCCAGCACTCTATCCACTGCAGGAGGATGGTGGGCAGTACAGTTGGGCAGTACGGTTTTGCTGGGGTTTGCTTCTCACCATGTGGCCAACATAAAGGGCCAAAAAATTTGTATTGTGAAGTTAAAAGGGTTCTTAGTGTAATGATGGCTAAATGTGTTGTTATAGAAGCAAATGTTCCTGGCTGCTGACACAACTGCTGATGCTGTGGTGAATAGTTCCATGCCCACCTAGTCCATACTTTTCAGCCAATGGGCAGAGGCAGCTCTTCCACTATCACCTGGCCTCTCCATTTGACACTATCCTTGAGATATAGCATGTGATTCACGGGCCAACTCTTTTGGTTCATGTAGTACTTTTTTGGGATTACATTAGGTTCTTTTTCTTATTTGAAACTAATAGTTCACTATTGGGTCCCCAACCAACCAGTAGGGTTAAGTTGCCTAACCCAGCTCACAGCTTTCTCCAAAACCCTATTTCAGATTTAGTCTGTAAGAAGTGGGTGAGATATAAGCTGATGAGGTTCAGCTGCAGCATTTGTTAGCTCCAGTCCCAGGGCTCTGCAGGCACACTAGGTCAGAAAATTAATTTTTCATAATTTCTGTTACAAGTGGAGTAAGTGGAGACGAGATCCTCTCTGGACTTGGAGGTTATAACGTAGGGAAACTTTCAAGAGGGCTGCTATGAAAAGCCTGAGCCAAAGCCTGCCTAGTTAACAAGAGTCTTTCTTTGCATTTCAGAGATTTAAAAAACAGTATACTCATGCACATCGTAAGCAACCCTGATATTATGAATCATACACTTCTAATGTATCACTAACATCTGTTTAGTTTTGTACTACGGAACTTGACCAACAGAGCACAAATAGGATCTTTACCAGCTAAAAATATACAGGAACTCATCCACAGAGGGGAATAAATAAATAAATAAATAAATAAATAAAACTACCATGTAGCCCAAAGTTTGGACATGGACACACTGTGTAGTAGTCATCTACTAAGATTCCTCAACCAGCTACGTACAACTTACATATTCCAGACATTATCTGCCTGATTATTGTGAAATAAAGGGAAAACAAAATTCAGACTTTTTGTATCCTACACTTTTCCATTTTATTTTAATAACACATAGAATTTCTCTTTTAGTCCTTTTCTTGGGGCTTTTTTATTTCTTGCTTTATAAATTATTCTTAAGGCTAACCACTTGGTTTCATCTTCCTTCCTACCTACCTGCTTGCTCTATGCCACTTAAGTACACGTTCTCCTTCACAGCTAATGAACATGGATGTATTTTTGGTGCCAATAACCCAGTATCATGGATTCAGTCTCAGGTTAAAGAAACTCTTCTTGGGCAGTAGAATGCTACAGTGTCAGCTTTGCTTTCTGTGTGTGGCATGCGCTTTTCTGCAATCACAAACAGTAAGAGGGGGGAAAAGAACTCCATTTTAGATTCACATGTATTTTAGGACTACTGGTTATAAGCACAGCTCTCTCACTGTTATCATTTTACTCTCAGTCATGTACTACATGCAGCTAAGGTCTTTTATGCTGTATTTGGCCTGTTGTCTCTTCTGTTCAAGGGTATTTTTTCACCTCATGTTTGTGCAGTGCCTCACACTATTCATGTGAAGTCAGAGCTACCAGGCAGGAAACTACATGGGGTGAAAAGTTGCCAGCACTGTATGGAAATACAGGTTGAGAAATGAGGACTTCAGGTTAGTGGGAAAGATAAATAGATTGAAAATTTATCAGTAATTTTTTTTTTTTTTTGAGAATCTTATGATCTTATCAGGTTGCTTTTTAAACGTGAGGACTAGGACTGTGAACTGAAACCCTTAGAACAGACATAAACTTCTATTTATGGAACATGAAACAATTTAACTCTTAATTTATTTCACTAACTGCAGGAGATAAAACATTCCCATGTTCATGTTTTTCCAAAGCCATGGATTAAGGCACACTAGAACAGTCTCTTTTATTTTTTTAATTTGACCCAGAGCATTTAGTTTAATTTCCATCTTGGTAAGAACTAAATCTTAATTAAAATGAGAAATCTGTTAGGGGGGAAGGGCTTGGTTTACAAGGCTGTGTTCTGCATACAGATGAGTAATTAAACTGTACTAAATATGGTGGTTTGCCTTTATGCCTTTACCAGCGCAAGATGACTTACTTTCATCAGAGAAATATGCAAACAGAGCCTTAACATTAAAATTGTCACTAACAGTTCAAGTTTTGAGTTACATCAAAGGAAATAGCTCCCACACTGAGATTATGAGTTGCATAGTCCAAGGCTTGGCTTTGTTACTGCACAGCTGGGGAGATGGGGAGAAATTATTAAAGTTGCATTACAGGCAAGTAACAACACAAAATTTCATTATATCTCTTCTAGACTGATCCTCCCCCAGTAAAAAAGAACAGAACAGCAACAAATGTTCTTTAAAAAGAGTATGTTTCATTCAGCAGTAATGTGTGAATGATAGGATATAGCAGAATTAAAATAGAGGTGTGAAAATGAAGACTTACTGGATTTAGGGACCCATGCTGAGAGTGTCTGTACTGGAACGGCTCCATCCCTATCACTTGGTTGATACATAACCAACTTGGAGGAGTACAGAAATACAGCCTTCCTCCTGTCAGCAGATCTGAGACATGGGGAAGTAATAGGCTTGTCAGAGTCACAAAAAACTGGACAGTCCCCAGTTCTGGTCTGTGTTCAGAAACACACATTTCAGGTGCATTTGGGCTGTTTTATCATGAGAATCAGGCAGGTCTGGTGTGGCAGCTTTCCCCAAGCTCTTTGAACTGGCAGAAACAAGGAGGCAGAAGCACAGCTGTCTCCGTAAGGGGTCACTGCTGTGTGAAGAGAGCAGATGAAACTCACAGAAAAGTGAGGGGAAAGAGAACAAAGGAAGACACGTATGAGCTGGAAGGAGAGGGAGGGAGGTAAAAGACAAAATGCAGGGATAAGGGGCCTGAATCAGCAAAGCAGGTAAGGAGAAAGGCATCTCATTCTGAAGGTGTAACCCTTGCCTCTGTCTCACAAAATATGTAGGAAACAGTCCCGACACATACAAGTAACGTATTTTACAGAAGATCTTTACAGCCTGCAATGAAGCACACAACAACTGGCTTGCGATCTAGGGCCTCCTCCTTTCAGTAGGAGTCGCGGTGTCTGACCCACTTGCAGAGCAGTGTGAACTGGAGGCATTAGAGAGCCTTGGGATGCACGTCAGTGCCAACCGCAGCGGTGAATTCCCACAGGTTAGCTCAGGACACCTGTTATGTTTATCTTGCCAGCTCTGCACTTTCATTACTCACTAGAAATGCTGCCATACTAAAGGCAATGTGCTGATACCACAGTTTTTCTTACTCATAGTTAATATTGGACTTACAGGAATGAGTTATTACGATAACCATAAACATTTAAAAGAGAGGGTGTTATCGGCAGCATGTAATACTGTATTCATGGTGAATTCCTTTATCCTACTGATTTAGCTCACCTGCTCACTTCTGTGGCTTCTGGGATTTGCACTTGCAAAATTTTTTGAATACTTTGATTCAAGGAGTTGCCTTACGAAGAGAAGCATCTAAAGAGACTCAGATCAAACTTGCACAGCATTTCAAACCACGTTGAGTTCAAGGCTGGTTTTTAATGAAAGTAAAGTTCAAGGATATCTCTGCAAGAACCAGAAGTTAATCTGTTTTCCTAACCAAATGAACAAGTAACCTTTGTGAGATGACTTTGAGGATCCAAATCCAGGCCCTGTTTGGCAGATGTTCAAAAGTTTCTCACTCACTAATCATCCTCACATTTGCAGAACAACCCTCTCCATAATCCTGCAGAGAATAACATAGAAGCCAATGCATTTTCTCCATGCTTAAAAAAATAATTCAAAGCTCTGCTTTTCAGCAAGTGGATTGTGATGATTTTGGAAGAACCATCTCGTAAACTAGTGTTTCACAGAGACTAGATGATCATTTTGAGAGACATACTATAACTTCCGAAGGCAAGGCAAATTGCAAAAGAAGGAAGTACTGAAGAGTAAGTCGAGAACGTGAGACTATACCAAGTTTTGGCAATATTCAGAGTCAAAGCTTTATGATAAAGGGAAGCAGGATTTCCTTTTTCAGTAAGCAAGAACAGGACCTGTAAGGTTCAGGAAAGTGAATTGCAAGCAGACAGGATGGAGTCAATTAGAAAAGTGGAAAATAGTGAAAAATGTTGAAAAAATACAAGTATTGGGTACTCTCCACTCTAAAATGTAGCTATCTTCATTAAGCAAGTAACATAGTATAAAGAAGAGATAGTCTGCAATGTTTCCAAGTGAGGTGTCTTGTAATAAATCACCAGTTCAGCTTAAAAATAATAAACCTATTTGCACATACCGCTTGATACTAATGGAAAGGTTACACAATAGATAGCAACATGTCTAGGATTTGTTTAAATGATTCAGCTGATGAAGGTGGACAGCAGTTTCTTACATAATTTCATTTCAACTTTATGGAAAAATATTGCCAGCTACCTTTCTGCACCATTAATCATCAGTCCTCATGACAAAATTCTTACGCTAAACAGTAGTGTTAGAGAAGAGCTTGCTGCTAGAAAAGAATATGAATTAAATATCTTCTTGTATCTCATGGTTGTCAGGATAAATAACAGCAATTATGTTCAAAGTACTAGCTACTATTTTGCTGCCTTTTAGGTAATGCCAAATAATGGAAAGACTTAGATCAGAAAGCACCTGTGGGAGTCACCTAATCCAGGCTTCTGCTCCAGGCAGGGCTAACTGCAAAGCGAGGTCAAGTTACCCAGTTTGGAAAATCTGAAATGGTGGAGATTACACAGTTTCTGTGCTGGAGTTACACCACTCCCTGCTTCCTTACTGCACCTTCTACTTATCTGCTTTTTTAACTTCTAGTGTTTCATTTTAGAGAAAAGTTTAGCTTTCTCCTTTCAATAAGGTCTCTCCAGGTGATGGAAGGCTGCTTTATATTCCCCACTTTGTCCTGCTCCCATGGGGCTGAACAAGCACTTCATCCCTAGCTTTTTCTCACACACTATATGCTCCAGCTATTTGAATTTCTCTTACCTAGACTCATTCAACTTATTGACACCTGTTTTATAATGCAGAGTTAAAATACAATACTTTATTGCCGTTGAATTTGAAACTTTGCTGGTTTCAAATAACACTGCAGCAGCAATAAAGAAATAATTTGGCTTTGCAAGGGCGTTTGGGTAATAGGCAGGAAAAGCTGGGAGAAGATGGAAAAAAAGAACATGGGAGAAAGAGAAAGTGAGTGTGAATGAGAGCTAGAGAGCAGCACTTCTGTCTGAGAAATAAAAAACCTTACACAGAAAGTAGTTATGATCTATTTCTCCTGTGGGTGTACAATCAGTAAGTACACAGATGTCAAGAGGTGAATTTCTGCCCTTTTCCCTGACACAGCTGCCCATTCCTACCTGCTCCTTCACTTGGGCCCAGGAGCTGAGCAGCTGCAAGGTGAACCAGATCAGCAAGAAAAGGAGAAAAAAAACAGTTGCCTCTTGATTCACACTGTGGACATTTGAATTTGGGTGCTCAATCAAATGTGAAGGGAGGGAAAAGGGGGCTGGGAAGGACATAGGGCAGTCACTGTGAGCTGGGTGGTAGGCACATATTCCCTTGGGTAGTGGTTTGTGCTGACTGAAAAGCATTATTCCAGAAGCTAAATTACTTCAGCACAATGTTTAATATGAGCTGAGGAGTAAATGCACAGGGCTTCAATTCCACTTATCCTTCGAGTTTATATTATCGAAGGTTTTGAATGATACTATCTATGAGCAGTAACAAAAATATAAAGACAGTGCTCAGCAGCTGCATTTTCAGAAGAGAAACCACTGAATTTGTACTTTTAATAGTTTTTTCTGTGCTTCAGACAAATGGATTCAATGATTAGGATAGGAAAGGATAATAAAGATAATTAGGATAATAAAGAAAAGAGATATCAGGACTGCGAAACATCCTACATACAAGATTTAGTGTGGATCAGGTGGATCAGAAACAGACATCAGGGACTGACATGCATGCTCTCAGGGACTGTCTTCTGGGAAGAGGGAGATGGGGAGGTAGCTCCTAACAAATCACCTGGGAAACTAAGCATTAGCCACCAAGCAAGTATGAGGTGTCCTGCTGGTGTATGGCTACAGGCTCACATTTTTTCTTCCTCCAGAGAACAATCAATCAACAGCAGAAGTAAATTAAATTGCTGACACAATGAATTGGAGACCAGGTTCACCTTAAACTTTGCAGGTAAGATACCTCTTATGCTTTCCTGCTTCGGAGGCTATTTGCTAGGAAGGAAAGAGGAAGACAGACATTTTTCTCAAAGACAACAACGTTGTTTTAGTTGGAGTATGTTATGTTGGTGCACAAGACAATAGACTGTCGTTCAGGTACATCTATTAATAAGTGGACTTCATAATTCTTACAGGGTTTATATCCTCCTCTTACTGAAGCCTGCTTATGCAAAGTGTCTTGGGAATACAGGACAAGAAAACTAATCACTGTGGTGTGAGCTCATTAGCATTTAGTCCGTTGCTATTAAGCTATTTTAATAGCTGTTACATTTTTTCCCTCCTGATTGTGAAGTAAACCAAGAATTCCCTTCTTTCAAGCCTATTCATTTCCAGGCTAAGTTTCTTCCTGGCTATTTCGAACATTTTTTTCTTTATGCTTCCATTAGTAATAATTTTAATACTTCTTCTTTTTCCCCTCTTGGTGTTCACTTGTTGATGTATTTGTAGACAATAACCATATTGCCTCTCAGCTTTCACTTTGCCAAGTACAATTTGTCCAGCACTTTCAGTTGCTTCCTGTACAACCAGCTGCTGATTCACCTGTTTACTTTATAATGTTTCTTTGCATCTGTTGCAGACTCAGTGGAACCTTGACCAGGATAACATAAGTCATGTATGGCAGCATTGCTTTTGAGTAGGGTTATTAATGCTTCTGCATTCC
>NW_009943610.1:30446-53178 GCF_000696875.1 Nestor notabilis
TGATGCCTCCTATGGTCATATCTGCCTGTATTATGATTGTGTCATCAAGCCATGAGTGTCATCAGCAGTACTGCAGATTTAGTTTCTCCCCTCTTGTGAGGCCTCCTCTCTGTGAAGTGTTTATCTTTTTCTGCATTGCTCTGTTGGTTCCTAGGAACTTGACTCAACGTGGTACAGCATACATTCCCTGACTCTTACTCCCCTTTTTTTTTTTCTACTTTTATGTTAACTTGATTTTTTTTTTCCTGTGCCTTCCCTTCCTTGGGATTTCAATCTAAAGCAGTGGCTTTCTTAGCTTCTTTTTGAGTGTCATCATATCATTCACCAGATCAGCTGCAAATACCTTCAGGATCTGTCCAAAACAAAAATCTATGTTACACACTATGGTCTCACTGATGTTGACTCTGCCTTCAGCATCACCATCAGCTCTAGTTCTACTCAGGGTTTCTATCTAGTTCCAGCCCCACCAGCTGTACTGCTTAAAATCTCTCTAAACTTTACATCCCAAAGAATAAAGGCAATTTTTCTGCTTTTTCCCACTGTGGCTATATATCCCTGCAAGAGGTAAGCGATAGGGTGCTGGACCATGAGCACAGTTTCTACCTCCTCTATAAAGCAACTGGAGTTGATGCATTTGGACCTCCATGCTGCTGCAGACTAGGTTGTACCCTAGGTATGTATAGATCAGTCTGTGTCTCCTCCATAACCAGAAGCAGTGTTCACTCTGCTTCTCTGCAGCTGATGGAAGGGCTCAGCCAGTGACTTCAAAAGAGGCCCACTCCTTTCCTACAGACCATTGGTGACCATCTAAACCAATGCCTCTTCTGAGGTGGGAAATGCCCATTTGCCCTAAGGGTAAGGCTGGTGATCTACAAAGGAAGCAGAATTGGCAAGTGCATTCTGAAGAGCATGACATGTTCCTATATCATATATGGTCAGGATCTTCAGATCATGATAAGCAATGCCAGTGTTCTGATACAGTGTGCTGTATTAGCCTACAAGGAGAACAGAGATCCTTCTTGAATATGTGAATTTAGTGAGCTTTTGCAATTGGATTATCAGCTGCTGGTACTGCAATTTAGATCCTGCAGTCCTAACATGTTTCTCCTTGAATCATCAAGGAGGTATCAGTATCCTGCACTCCATTTTCCGTTACAGCAGCCATCTAGATGTAAGTCTCCTTGCTTCGTGCATTAATGAGCAGTGCTGTGTATATACTGCCTGCCAGTATCAGCAGTTCTGTTTTCTGAACTAGAAATTGGAGAGCACTAGGACTCTGCTGATGCTCTGCCAATGTTCCTAGGTCCAAAATGCAGACCTTCATCTCTGGCCTCCACCTTCTACTAGGACTCTCTACATTACTCTGCTTTCTCTTTTTTTTAATGAGAATAGGTGACCTATTCTGCCTCAGCCATGCCTGTTCATTTGCACAAAACTGAAAAGTTTACACGATGAAAGCTTTATGCATGGTACCAGCTACAGATTTCTTTCATGTGTTTCACCAGCTATTGCACAATTGTGCTAACTACTGCTTAGGCCACTGCACTTACCCGTTTATTTTTTATTTAATTTATTTTGATTTTGGATTTTCTTGTGATTTCCAACTCCCTCCTTTGCTTGGGCAAATCAGATACGCTGTAAGTGCTGAAAATCTGATTCTTCATAAATCTGACTGCACGAATGATGGACTGTTGAGGCTTCCTTGAGTTCTGAACAACTTACTTGGTTCAAATCAAAGGTGGGTAAACCACTGCAAATGAAAGCAAATACCAAAGAATGCACTGAAGTTACAGAACAAAACTACAGCTATTTATAATTTCTGACAACAGAGTCACTCCTGAAAATAGTTGCTAAAAATTATATGAAGGCTTTGTTACCTGAGGCTATTTGTTGGGTTTGTATAAAACTGTGTCACAGGATATTTCCTTGAAACTATAGCAAGGCTTTTGCATCTTTCCTACCTAAAACTCTGAAAAGTAACACCTGTAACAATTAAACTCTAACTACTTGTTAGCATCCGATATTTGATTGTAGAGCTTAGCCAGCCTCCTGGAATGATGGACATCAAGTAAGAAGAGTTTCAGGCAGTTCAATCTAATTACATTATAATATTTAACCAAATTTGAAAGCAAATACAAACTCTTGTTTTAATATTAAACCTTCTAGTATCACCAAAGAGCTAGCTGTAAGGGTTTCGTGCTTTGTTAGAACAAGAACTATCTGCAGTTCCTTCAAAGTTCACTTTTAATCTGCTTTTGACAAAACTGATGAAGTCTTACAGCCATGCCTGAAGACCTGACTTTGCTCCTGCTACCAATGGCAAATAGGCATCAGTGTCAACAGGACTGCACTTCAGTGCCTTCCTCAATGTAAAACTAAAGATAAACAAGTGCCAAGAGTAGTTCTCACCTTTCCTAGAGGAGGCGGCACAGTTCATATGGGCAATGTCATATGCCAAATATTTGTATGCTTATCTGAGCCCTATTTGGAAGTATCTATAGAAGTTACATGTCCTGCTTTGATTTCTTTCACAAAATAGTATTTTACCTTTAAGTTGATAGGAATGCACATGCTGTTCGGAACTTTCCCAGGCTCTTGTATATCATGTAAGAGGTGATATTTTAAAAGATGTGAGTACAAGAGAAATACATCATGCTTGCATTTTCATTGATAGAGGCTTCCTTTATAAATTCTTGCAGACAGAACGATGTCTACTAGTATCTTTTTTGACACAGGAAGCTAGCGTTCTGATTTTTACAAAAAGAAACTAGAACAGAAGCCATCGCATCTGCTGAGAACCCTTCATGTTCATCTCAATATTATTTGATAAAACTCAAATTTCTCAGTGATTTTAAAACTATCTAACTTTTCCTTATTTTAAGTATTACTATTTATTGCTTGTTTTTTCTACCTACTTCTGAGGTAGACCATTCTCTAATTGGGGAAAATTCTCTGTAAAAATGCTATATCTTACCCTTCACAAATTATTTCAGCCCTGCTCCTTTCAAGAATTTATATAATAAACTGAACTCTTTCCTTTATGAAGTTCAATCAGTCATTCACAAATAGCACCTAGACCTCATAACACCACAAAGTCTCCAAAGACAAAGAGTGTCCTTCGCTGTGCTCGCACACCTAGATTTGCATAGATATCAGCAAATTCATAAGCTGGGAACTAGTTTGTGAAATACAATTTTGATGCTCACATTGCTTCTACTCTTATTCATTCCTAAACACTACTATGCTCTCAAAACCATTGTGATTAATTCAAGGATGATACAGAGAAATTACTATGTTTGCAGAGCTTAAAATCATTTTCCTCGCCCTCAAGTGCAAATTTTTAATGAATACTAGAATTGCTAAAGAGAGGCATATTGGTAAAACTGCACTGAATTATTGACAGGAATGTCAAATACCCTTTGAATCATTTAGGGTGTTAAATGTGGGAGGAGAGAAAAACAAAACTGGTTTTTATTTAATTAAAAAGAATACATTTCAGACTAGAGCAAAACATATAATCTTGAAATTTCAGTAGCAGCAGGACCTAGGACCTGTAGTATGACATTATCTTGTATCATGTACTATAATATGACATGCAGCTGGTACTGCTATATCCCACATATTTCCATTAAAATGTCTATTTTTAAATTCTCAGTTTATTAGCATTTTCCAAAATGTGGGTTTGTTTCAAAAATATCATTAAAATGTGTATGATATCACTAATTTCTTTTTGAGTTGCATAACTCCAGCAACTGGTTCATGAGAAAACTGCCTTACAGGTTTCAACAGGATACAGGATAAGCAATGACCTTTCCAAGTGACATGCAAATTGCAAAACAGTCGCAATTGTCAAATCACCCAGTGGAACAACCATTAAGTTAATTTTCAATCACACTTCCTAAGAAGTGCTTTTTGTGCGTCTGGACTGCTACCTTTTGACCTTGGTCTGCAGCCAGTTCTACTCAGCAACCTTTACACCATGTTAGCTATTCCCTTTTCCTACCTGACCCTCATTAGAAGCAACTTTCTTCCTGTTTTCTAATAGACATAGGAAATCTGCACATCCAGCCTGATGCAGTCCAAGACACTCACTGCCAATAAGACAGTCAAGCTGCAAAATGTTGCAGTAGTTGAAAAAGTCCAAGAACAACATTACAGAAAATCTTAAGTGATGGAAAACAGGGAAAATAATGGAACCCTGAAAATCAAATAGCATTATGGGGCTACTTCAGCTTCCCATTTTGTCTTCTGTTTTCTCACGTACCTACTATGTGAGATCCAGTAATTTGAAATCAAGTTTTTTTTCTCAAAGACAAGATATCCACCCATATCCTTTTGTCATGGACTTAATTGACCTTTTGCAGAGAGCACTGTACTTCCACAGCTTGCAAAAATAGAAAGATGTGCCAATGTGAAACAACTGGGAGATATACAGTCTCCCTCTAAAAGAAGATCCTTTATTTCTTCTTGTCCCACAGCACCACAAAGGACTAACCCTTCTTTCCTAGCCACCCCTCCATCTACAGCTGTGGTCACTGTTGAGCAGTCCCCAGTTCACCGCACCTTTGAATTTCACTGCAAGACTAATCCCTCCTGGTTCTGCCTTCACTGTGCTGTGGAGCCTGCAGCTGCCACCGACAGGTCTCGCTTGCTTCTCTTGAATTTTGTAGTGTTATTAGGGAACTGGCTGGGATAGAAAATTAATTTGTTTTTCTGAGGCTGAAGTTTATCATGCAAACCAGTTCTTCCCACCATGTGGGGTGTAGCCTCACTGGCTTTTATTCTTCTGAGAGTAATTTAATTTTTGTAACTAACTTCTTCATTAGAGGTTTTTCCTAACATCTCCTTTTATCTCTTTTGCTAGAATAGAAAGGGAATGTATCTGAATTCTTAAATGTTTTCACATAGACATAACATAACTTCCTGCCCAGCTTTTCCTGTGACAATTAACTTAGCCTGCATCACCACAGATATGACGCTGTCATGTTCCAGCTGTAAAATTGACACACGCAGAGCAGTGCATAAAGATCTATAAACAGAAAACAGGAACTAAAATGTGTTTCCATCAACACAATTTTTTCAGTAAGTACGGTGTGGTAGCAGAAGGACAAGTACTACAGAAGATGTGAACTACAATAACTCCTTGAACTTTCGACAACAGTCATGAATAACTCAGTATTTCTATTACGTGTGTGTGTTTAATCTGTATGATCCGAAACAGCAAAAAAACAGAAGTAAGAAAAATTGGAAACTGAGTATAGGTATTCCTGCATAGTTTTCAGCACTGATCCTTTTGAAAATCAGTCAATAAAAACTGCTGGAAGAGAGAAGAGAATGATGGTAAAGGAATTGGAGTACAAATGAACCTGCAGACAAGAAGATGTCCTGTATGCCTATGTCCTTTTTTGACATTATGATTTCTTTCCTCTCATTTACTAAATCCATTGATTATATCACACTGTAAGCTAGAACTTATCCTTTTTCAAGGAGCAATTAAAAATATCAAGGCAGTTGAATAATGCATTCAAGACAGATGGAGACCAAAATCCACTGAAAGATGAAAACATGTGATTAAAAAAAGTGTATTTTCCCTTCAAACTTTAAACAGGGAGTTACGAACACTACCTTTGTTGTTGGGATTTTTTTTTTGGGGGGGGGGGGCGGTGTCTGTGTGTTCAAGACAGACAAATATAGGTCTCATTCATGAACCACCTGAGTAAACTGTTGCAAATTGTAACATGCAATGAACGCAGCAGTTCAGTATGCACTCCAGAGATTACAATGGCAAACGAATGGTGCAAGAAGTTTCTGTTTCCTTCCTTAAAGTAGGTTTAAGATTGCAAACTAATCTCAAAGAGCTTATGAGTATCTCAAAGAGTTAATGAGTATCTTAAAAAATACTCATGCTTCTCTTAATTGTCCAAAGGCCAACTGATCCTGAAGTGTATAAAATACCAACAGATGAAGATGAGAAACACAGCTGAGAGAGCCACCAAGCAAACAGCAGGCAGGAACCAAGTGCTCTGTCTGCTAGGAAAGATGCCAAAAGGTGTTTTTACCTTCATTCGTCTTTTAGTGCTCTTACTCAGTTTCTCTACAATGTGTCTGGGAGTCTTGTGCATTTCCACAAGTTCCTCTACCTGCAGATGTGGAAAAAATGAGCTGGTGTTTTATTGCCTGTTAGCATTGGGGTTCTTTCTCCTTGTGGCTGGCATTTTCTGGAGCACTTTCCACGAAGTCTTGAAATACAGAGGCCTCAGCAGCATCTTCATTCTAAATCCCAGCCTTAGAGAGCTGCGTGTCAGCACCATAGACAGGTATGTGCTGCAAACTGATGCTGCTGAACTGGGAGGAAGGGAGGCTGTTTTGTAAACATACTGTGAGACGAACAAAGCAATACAGTTTTTACTAAATAAAAAGTAGGTAGCCATTTTATTATATTTCTCTGGAGACAGCTGTGGTCTGAAATTTGATTTGCTTGAGAAAGCAGCAATGTGTGCAAACAGCAAGTTGTACAAACAATACATAAGGTAAGGTATTCTGCAGGAAACTTAGCAGGTTGCACAGAATGGTCCAAAGCCATGCACGGAGGCAGCAGGTGCAGCTATGCTGACTTGATGGGGTTTCTGCAGGAGCATCCTTATTTCCATCTCAGCAGACAATCCCAGATGTGCTGCTGTGGGATAGGTGCTCATACTGCTTATGAACAACGAGGTATGCAGAGTGCTTCAGCGCTCTGTATGTTTTTTACCAAAGTGTTCTTGTGAAAAGACTGATACTTTGAGAAAGAGAGTTTCTTAAACTGATTGGCACTAGGCCTGACAAAAGTCTTTAACAAGCTAACTGGATGCACATTATTTTTCCCTGACTGTTGTGGAAACTGCACCAGAAATACTGACAATGGGTGGTCTAAAGGCACTATAGAAACAGCATCCACCAAATTTTGGTTAGGTAAGCAAAAGCATGCAAAACGTATTTTAAAACCGGAAAACCATGATTATTGTAATAATAGATTAACCTGTTTTGGACAATGACCTCTTTCTTCTTCAAATCAAACTTTTCTTGGACCTTTGTTGAAATACTCACAAATGTGAACGTTTGTATGCCCTGGGTGGTAGCTCTTTGTGGAGAAGGCTTGTCTTTTAGAATTCTGCATTTTAATATCGCATTTTGTAGAAAGAGACAGGTAATTATCCCAGCTATGCCTGCTGTTTTATATTAATGTATTCCACTGATCAAAACTACTTAGGTTTTCATTTACAGTTTAAGCCTCATTGAAACTTTGGAAACATAAGAGACAAAGCATCTAACCAAGCTCTCTGAGATAAATCACATTTCAACGTGTGTTTCTTTTTGGTTTGCTTTTTCTCAGACCTGACTTCTATCCACCCTCCTATGAATACAGCACAGATCCTGAAAAACAGACCAGCCCATTGCCAGTTGCCTCTGCTCTAAAACAGCAGAAATTCTTAAATATCCCTCCGCCTCTGTATAGTGAAAGCAGCGCAGAGTTCATCAGTGAAACTAATGAGCAGGAACAGCCACCACCATATGAATTATTTGCACAGCAGCTACAGCAGCAGCAAACAGCTGACCAAAAGCTGAACCTCGGAGGGGAATCAAATTCTCACCGATCCACGCAAGAAAACAGTTACCAACAGGATGCACACTGCTCAGAAAAAACGCCTGTCAAAACACCCGAGACAGGCAGTGGTCAAAATCCTGCATCTGTGAAGCACAGAAAACTGGAAGAAGACATGCATCAGTGATCCCTGAATAGTGTACCACGTAGGCTCAAACTGCCCAGGAAAAACATTGACTATTTGTGTGTTTGAGTGGAAGTGGAGGGGATATATATAAAAATGTGTTCAGTATTTCAAAGCAGAATGAATCTCCATAGAGATAGAAATAATCAAGCTGTATCTTGTCATAGTCAATGTCACTGGCAATAGGAATTTCCTATGCTGCAAGATAAAAGCGTCATGCTGTAATCAATCTTAAATGCCTTGTGTCTCAAAAGAAGTTTTGTCTGAAAGTCTTTCGTGGTTTTGTAACATTAGCTGACTTGGGAAACCTGCTAACTCAGCTTTTCTTTGGAGATTTTAAATTATTTGTTGTTTTTGTATCATATGCCTTCGAAGTTACCTGCTTTATTTTGGCGTAATAATAGCTGGTATTTTACTATTGAATTCATGAATAAATTTTGTATTTAAAACAAATGCCTTGCTTCTGCTCGTCTGATATGAGGTGTTCGTGGTTCAGTATAAGCACACAATACAGTATACTTAGTACACTTCCTAGGTACTAAACAGACAACCCTGGTCATGCCCATAGCTCCTACGAGGGAATTAGCAATCGCAGGAGGAAAAACCTTTGCTGACTATAACTGCACAATGACAAGAAAAATGACGTTCACTCGGATTTGGACCTATAACACTGACTATAGGTGTTACGCTTTTTGTTAGAACCATAGTATGGTTTGGGTTGGAAGGGACTTTTAAAGGTCACCTAGTCCAACCCCCCTGAAAGGAGCAGGGACATCTTCAACTAGAGCAGGTTGCTCAGAGCCCTGTCCAGGCTGACCTGACTGTACCTTGTGATAGTTCTTTCTCTCACTGATCTTTCTGAATTCCTTTTTCTACTCTTCCTCCAGCATGCTGGGAGTGTATCTTTGTATTGTTGGGTACAAAAACATCTGAGGTTTTGGGAAACAGAAATACTGTCCAAGTAGGTGCTGCTGCAATCACAGCTGAACAACACAGCGATCTTGCAATTTCCAGACTTGATGAAACTGTTAATCCAACAATAGCCACAGAAGGGTCTGTGTCTGTCGTAGCACCCAGATTCTGAGATATTAATACAAACAGTATTAGTAATAGTTTTCCCTTTGCTAGATGTATCATATGGTTTTAGGAGCCTTGCACCTTTGCATAAGCTTACCTATGCTGCTCTTTTGCAAGCGTTCATTTCTCATGTTACTAAGTAAAAGACCTCAGGAAAAGCTGTACACTTCATGAGATTATGGCTACCGTCATTCCTCAAACACATCAGATGTAAAGATATACACTGTACTTCAGCCTTCCTTACAAAGTTTTATTTGTCTTCTTGTAGAGAAAAGCAATTAACTGGTACAAAATACCAGTTGTTACATATTATCAATATCCATTCATAAAAAAGGGATGGTGAGTGGATGTGGGTTTAGGCTAGTTCTGTTTGACAGCTATTCAAAACTGCACACAAACAGCCATTTTCTCCAATTCAGTGCAGAGGCACAACTATTGCTTCTGAAGCCGAGGACGAAGGTCAGTGCTGAGATATTAAAACATATCCTTTGCTCACAAAGACTGCCCTTATGAAAGCAGACTGCCACCTACTGTAGCTGCTGCTCTAGTGGCTTTCTGGTAAAAGCACCAACATGCTTCTTCCCAGTCCTGATTTGTTCCTCATGAGTCTTCACACTGCATCTCAAAAGACACTTGGCTTCAGTACATCTTACTTTTCAAAGTGCAAGTCCTAATCCCAGAAGTTTGGCAAACGGGACACTTTCTAGTATAGCTAGTTCACCGTGTGATCAAAAATTATTTCATTGTCAGAGAATGTGTAAAAGATTTTAGAAGTTCTTGGACTGCTTTTCAGAATGTTCTTTCCTGCAGCCCAGTAATTTGAACTAAGGGTCATAATCCAGGGTATGTTTGGCCATGTCTGATCCAGTAGTTAAGAGCTTACTATCTTGCACCTAAAGGAGGTTGATCTATAGGAAAAATGAAAGATTAGTTAAACAAGATTTCTAGAAAGATGAATATTCTTACATTCAAACGTAGATGTCTAAATTGTGTGAGAATGCCCTGGATGTCTTCAGAAAAAAATCTTTATAAAAACCGAACAACTGACTTACCTAAAATCTCTTTTGTTTTATGGGACTACTCAGTGGTAAGGTAGAATACTATGTGAGAACATTAGTATCTGATTTGTTTAGAGTCAATTAAGTAGATAATGTAATTGTATTAAAGGCATTTTTATTAGGATGCTTGAAAGTGCAGTGTCTTGTCCACAATTATGTATTAAGACAGAAATACAGCATTACTCTTTATTGTGTACTAAGTGCCGTAGCAATTTTTTGACAGAACTGTTGAATCAAAATATTTTCATTTCCTGAAATATTATATAAATTGCACTAAAATTTGACAACCGCAATGAATTGAAACACACTGCAAAGAGGCAAGTTGTAACTTGCCACCTTCACGAATGATACAAGTGACCACACTGTTCCCAAGGAAGCAAAGCTTTCAAACAAGTCACATGCATAAAGTGTTTGTAGTCTTCTTCAGAGCACAGTGTTGTAGCTAGGACTGAAGTATCATTTCATAAGCAGAAAAATGCTATGTCCATATCCCCAGTATCCTTCTCAGATCTATGCCGGGATGTCTATTCTCCCTTTGCACTCCCCAGATTTTTTCCCATGATCCACTGTTACAAAGAATCTAATACAAACTGTGTCCAGCTGGTGAATCAGACAAGTATCTCTATTTAATTCATCAGCATTTGTTCTCATTTCCTCTTCACTACGCATTTTACTTACCACTTTGAGGTAAGTAAGTGGAGCATAAATACTCCAAAGACTTACAAAACTTTCATAATAACTCTTTCAGGAAAAATTGCTGAACTTGCAGTGATTGCCTCTCAAACACAGTAAGCACCAATACCACCTCCTGACATGGGGAATATTGCAAAAGCCAGCCAGATTCCACACCCGACATATTGCTGGAAGGTCACAATCAGCTTCTATAGCACAAATGCCTTTCTTTGGAGAAAAAAAAAAAACCAAACAATCAAAAAATCAGGAGTATCTAAATACACAAGTCACATTGATACGCTTTAAAAGCAGGGGTAAAAAAATATAAGATGGGATAGCCCCTTCTTTGGGAGCCTGTGTGTGTGTATACAACACTGCTGCCAGCGTGCATCTGTGAGCAATGGGAGAGACAGGAGAGGAAGAGTGGTGTCACGTGCAGAAATGCACCCTTTGCAAAGCATAGTATACAGCCTTTATGCCTCAGACATGCTCTGTACATCTCTTTGTAAACCAGCAAGATGGTGACAAGGATCCCAAACGATATTTACCAAGCATGTCTTTGTTTTGCAACTTGTCCCCCCTCTTCCTAACTGAAATCTCCCCAACTTTTATTACAGCATTCAAAACCAAGCAGTTTTCCTTTTCTGTCACATTGTTGAGAACAGTTGAAGGTTAAGGCCTCTTTCTTTGGTTATATTGTTATCTGAAATTAAGATATTGCAGGTAAAACAAAATCAATACACTACTGTATTTGGAGATCAATGCAAATGAATATGCTCAATATTATACTGAATTTTTCTTCCCTCCCTACCTCTATCCCCAAGAAAACTTTTATAATCATACAAGGCACAAATGGCTAACATGTTTCAGCAAGATCCTGTCTCTTCCTTGCTGCTCCTCTTTTGGCCCTGGTTTAACAATCTTCTGTGGCTTCAGGTGATGACAGTGGGTCCCTTTCGCCCTGTCCTCTCATGAATCTGAGATATTTTCAGTGCGATTGCTATAAGAGGACTCAGCACAGCCTAAAGAAAAGAAACACACTGAATTACATAAAGCAGAAATATCAGCAGACATATCTATAAATCCTCCCTTTAACTGTAGTATTATATAATAATAGTAAATAATTTAATAACAAGCAGCACTAACACAGCCAGAGTGTCTGTATTGTTATAGTTGATACAATGAGTATCATGCTGAGTGTATGTTTTGTGAGGTGTTACACTGAGTATACCTAAGCTATGCAGAAAAAACAGTAAATACACTACACTGATAATTTTTCTAACAGGAATTGTGGAGTTCTTGTGAAATCTGCTGTACAAAACAACCTAGAAATCAAAAAAGTAGTAGTATTCCTATTCTGATGAGCGTAAGGGATGCAGATGCGATCTTTTTTCTGTGAAGTTTAGAGTCAGAAGGTAATGTAACAGTTACCTTAACAGAATCATAAAAATGTGTTTTGAGTAATACCACCTGTAATTGTATTAAATAAGACAAACTGCAACAGAAGCAGCATGAACTCTCAAGTTTCAAGCTACATACTTTATTAAATGGCCATGTGTACAAAACTGCCCAGATAGGTGAGTGCATGTAACGACTGTGACAGTACATGTAAAACCAAGTGAAATATATTTTTTCACATGTCAACTGAATCTTTTCTTAGTTAATTAAATGATATGCAAAGATAAATTGGCAGAGCTGAGTTTTCAGTGAAAACCTTACTTTCAGAGAATTACATATTTGATTACCAAACTGGGTAATCCCTCGAAGGTTTCCCACTGTTGCCTCTTTTAAATAAACTACATCCTAACTTTAAGCCCATCAGGTTTAAAAATCAAATGAACAAACCAGTAATTCTGGAGAGCTTAGATTTACAGGAATCCTTTTAATAAGGTTAATATAATCAATACTTTGAAGCCGTTTCAGCAACCTAGGAGTTTCTAACAGTATGAGGTGTTTGCTTTATTTATACAAATGGTCAGACAGTTAAGAGTGAGCAGACTAACTGGGCAAGCAGAGTCAAGGAATAACACCATGAATGCCACTGGTGTTAAATGAGTTTGTGATCAAACTTGGTTATGCACAAGCGTGAGCAGACTGACATGCTGTTTTGTTCAGAAAATTCCGTATTTGCAGATATCTATCTACTGAAGAATCACTGAAGCAGAATACAAGTCCATTAAAGTCAAACGTGTTTAGAAAAGATTAATGAATGGAGCACAGATTTGCATCTGTGTGCAAATGCTGCACTAGTAAATCTTAAAATGTGCCAGTTTAATAGGTCTGGACCATATCACTTGTCTCCTCCAGCAAAATGGATTAAGGAGAACTGAAAGAAGACCAAAGCTTCTGAAGTCCCTCCAGCACTCCCGTAAGAAACCTCTTCCTTATTCAATCTAAAAAGTACAGGAAAATCTAAAAAGCCACCCTACTGACCAGCTTTACTTGACCCTGCTTTTTTCAGCAACAAATGCACTCTGAAGAAAAAAATAAAAACCAAAACCAAAACCAAACAAAACTCTACAAAACGCTTTGAACAAGACACAAAATCAAATGAGTTTATGGCACACCCATTTACATAAACAATTTAGCTGCTGCTCTTTCACCAAGCCATTCCAATTACTACTAAATATTCTGCTGCTTACAATCACACTTCTCAACAGAGAAAGTCCTTTTTTAGTTCTGTCTTCTCACACTTCAATTTAGCTACGCTTTCTTCATCCCTCAGATGTAAAAAAAAACAAGTCAAAAGTGGATTCTCTTCGGAATGGCAAGAGCAGGGCAGAATAACAAGGAACTAGAGCTGTGTATGCTTTTTAAAAAATCCTTTATCTCACAATGAATAGTTTACATTTACAGAGTTTACATACAGAGTTTACATTTTCACTGCAAAAGATAAATCACAGCCAGCAATCATTTATAGTTACCATGACTCTAGAAAGACTTCTGTATCTTAAAAAGATCTTTAAGATTTAAAAATGTTGGGTCTTGTATTCCAGAAAACAGATGTCTTTAGAAAGGTTTATGCTACAGCCACCCATCCTACAAGTTCTGTGCAAAGTGGATAGCCTTGGTTCATCATGGAACAAAGTGGACTGGCCCTGTAACATTCGCAGCACTGGTGGTGTTTACCTCCCTACTCTTGAGCCTGCTAACTCAAATAAAATTACAATAAAGGTCCCAAGGCCAGCTGTTCTGCACCTCACAATACAGAAGGGCAGGCATGAGAGCTGAAAAAGACAGGAGGAAAATGTAAACTCTGTGGCACACAGAATCATCTATGCTTGCAACAGATTCGTTCTTTTCTAGTATACCCAAGGAGCTTTAAGCGAAGTTTAGGTTTAATTAATTTCCTTGATTCATGAAGTATTTTATAATCACTATCACATGAATTAATTTTTCTTACGTTCCTTTCCAGTTCTAGCACTGTATGGCTTTTGGCAGAATCAGAAGCTAAATTACCTGAATCACACAAATACACTGTGCTGCAGTGTAATCAAACAGGTGGAAATCTCCATATCCCAAGTCCCCTCAAAGAAAATCTTATGAATTTTAATGGTAAAGGCAAAACTTTACAGGATTTCTCTGGACAGTATTGTATGTTTTAAGAGTCAACCAGACCCATGCTAAAAGACCTGATGATTAAAAGAGGTAGTAATTCTCTAGCAAACTACACTTGTGTGTAGGGTTGTAAAAGTGTCACGACAGCCATGTAGAAACCTCAATCTCTAATAAGTGATACTGGATATAAGGACTTCAGGTTACTTATTTCAGGTCCCTGCTCTTGGACAAACTTCACATCATAAACAACTGCTTTATATAATCATTAGATATATATATACAATCATACATAATCATAATCATTTCATACACTGACCTGAATATCAGTTTGGTTTTTCCTCTGTTATTTGCCATTCAAAAATTGTCTCTGAAATTCAGTCTTTGATTACAGCTTTTGATCAAGACACTTTTCATCCCAATTATTATTCTTTTAATTGGCTTGCCTTTTTGGACAAAAATGCAAAGAAACAACTCCTGCCCCAAAATCTTTGCTCGGCTGCTGCTCATCTAATGATTCTGAAGCTAACTAGCACATATTTCACTAGTTTTTGGCAAAAATAACTGCAGCATTTGCGATTTACTGCACCCTGTTTAAACAGTAACTGACACAGTCTGCGTAGGTCTATGACAACACTTACGTACTGCTGTTGCAATTCACATAATGAATAATAAAATACTGCAAATAGAGCTAGTTAATCCATACTCAGAACAATTCAGATTATTCGCTATACTGTTCTCAGGGTAAACAACTCAAAACAACTCTGCATAACGGCGCATTTCTTTCTTGATCTTTGTATATGAAACTTCCTGTTTGAATCTTACACCAGTTCAATAATACATCCAGGTGGCTAGACAAAGGACAGTAAGATATTAACCATGTGTCAGGATCTGCAAATAATGAATAATGAGTTGATCCATAAAATTAAGCTATAAATGAGCCTAAAGGTCAATAAACCCTTATATTAGTACTTCATGCCCACTGAACATATCTCTAGATTTTCCATCTGTGTTAAACTTAGCACAGCTAATAACTCTTAACTTTAGAAAAAGCAAAATGCCAATGCATAAAGGTTCAAGGCTTCAGACAGAACTGTTGTTTGTTACAATGAACTGAACTTCCTGAAATTCCTATTTTTATGCCTATTTGACTAGTTAAACCCAAAGAAATAATCTTTTGAAGGAAATCTTCCAGATAGCTGGAAAGCAACTTTCTCAGGAATGCACAGCAATGAGGGGCATCACCAATGACAAGGAGCATCAACAGAGTGGTCTTCTGTTCTAGGGGAACATTCCAGTTTTAGAAAAGCTTTTGACATTGTTTTCAAGACTTTGTTTTAGAACTAGATTGCATCACCACTATAAATTACATAATTTAAAAATGTTTACATGGAATTGTTTTTAATATACTTTACCCAGAGCATGATGGTTACTTTTTCTTTTTTGCTCTTGATTTTCACTCCTGTTGATACTGGCTTACAGGAAGAACTATATTATTCCTGGAAAAAACATTGCCACTCCTTATCTTTCAGGTGACCATGAGGCTGCTTCAGCCGATTTCCTTCAACAGTTTGTTCAACAGCCAGAAGCCACTGCTATTCACATTTATCTGTGACCTCAGACTTCTAATTATTAGCATATTTTACTGTTTTATCTTGGACTCTAACGTTGTTACTCAGGCAGCTGGCTAAGCTTAATTCTAGGTGGAAAGTCTTACCAATAAATTGTATGAAAGATGTTACTAAAAGAAGATTTGGGTCACCCTTAAGTTCATTAATGGCTACTGTTTGGCCTACATATAAATTGGAACAAAAGGTCCTTATAAGCCTTGCTTCTCTCTGTTTACAAGAATGCTGTTATGGAAGATCTAATTTTTCCGAAGGAACATATACACTTAAAGGCAATAAGGCCTGAAAATCAGCTCTTCCTGTGAGACTTGTATAGAGTTACAAACTATGAAGAGAGCTTTACTTGAGGACCACTCACTTGCATGGCTCCCTGGGGCCAAAATCAGAAGGTACAGGTTTGAGCAGCCCCAGTAGTGTTTCAAAGTATGTTAGGCTTTCTGTTGGGTATCAAACCAAAGATGCGTCTACAGCTAGCACTGTCAGTTAGTTGAACCTCAATGATATTGAGCGTTTTTACAGATCTTTGTCCAAATTTCATTCTGGGCAAGAGTTCATCATAGAAGAAGCGCAGGTTGAAAGGGACCTTGAAAGATCAGGTCCAGCCTTTTGTGGAAAAGGAGTTATGGCCATCCGGAGACATACAGTACCTCTAATGTGAATGATTAATTCCATCCACCTCAGTTGAACTGTTGTTTTAAAAAAATATGCTTGTATATATTACCTTTACAATATGTCTCAGTTAACACTTAACTCAGAAAGTGCCGTAATTTCACACTGGTGTTTCAGGACAATATGCATATCTCAGCATGCATATTGGAAGAAGTGGTTTAGATTTCTGCTTATCAGCTGTGGAAGATTCACTATCAGCAGTTACATCGTCAAAGAGAACAGAAGCAAACTAGAAACACTTGGAAACTGCCAAAAAGTTGGTTAATCAATTTTAGAAATGGATTTGTTTGGAAGCACAGTGGAAAAAAAGGATGTTGATATGAAGCAAACTCAAGCCAGTTACCACAATGATTCCACAAAATGGCATGTAACTTCCAATATAATTGAGTTGCCTATCAAGACAGAGTGATTTATTTTCTGTGAAAAAGAGCCAAAAAGGCACTTTTGCTTTTCATTTCAGGTGACTGGAACTTTCATTTGACAGGAACTGTCGCCAATGCAAAGCATTCATCTTCAACTTGTCAATATAATCAGTGGAAAGAAGGTACTGGAAGGAGGTGGTCCAATAAGGAGAAGCAATCAAGTATTTACTTAAGCAGCCAATCGTTAAACAATTTTATGTCTTGGTTTATGATATAAAAAGAATGGAAGAGACTTTTTCATGACCAGCTGTTCCAGGCAGAGTGCAATGATACAGAAGCCACATGTAGCTACCCACCTAATTGCAAACATCAACTATGCTTAAAGAAAAACATGCATTTATCCCAAATGTAACAACTTCCTTAAGTACTACATACATATAAGGTATATACTTTACATACACTTTACATCACTGTTCTTTGAGTAACTGGTCACTTACGAATATGTTGACTATGCCTCTATTACTGAAACTAAATAGGAAACAAAGTTCTCAAAATTTCAAATCTATCACAACTTGTCTAGATACACACATCAGTATGATTCTCAAAGCAAACTAAACAACAAAGGAATTACAAACTATGCCACCCCTCCCCAGCAATGCTGTTTTCTGCTGTTTGCTGTTCACTTTCTTCCACATACTCCACCAAAGATTATCAAATGTTCTCCTGAGAAATTTTTAGTTATTTTTATAGTAACATGAGGATCTCCTGAAATCAGTTTTATGTACTGCCTTGAAATCCACCATCTGCCTCTAGGATACAATCTATCGCCTTGCAGATCCTAATGCTCTCATGTTGTTGGCAATGTATCCAGCCAGGGCAAGGAAAGAAGAGCAGTGGGAACTGTGCAATGCTATACAAGAAGAAACCGGGAAAGAATTTACTGTATTAAATGAGATAAAACTGCTGTTTGTCATGTGTTTCCTGAGTCAGTCTGGATGTTAAAGTATCTGCCTGCACTGCATAAATACAGGGAAGTCCCTGCAACAAGTTTCAAGGCAATGAATGATGTTTCTACCCCTGGGATTATCTGTTCACCACTGAATATCCTGGATAAACGGCCAAAAGTGTCATAATCTGACAGGCTCTAGTACATAAATAGTAAAAAAACCCAAACCTTTCCAGTCATTTTTCTGATCCTGAGGGCAGTGATAAGCCCTACTGGCCCTGCCAAGTCTCTCCTGAGGACTTCTCCTCACTGCACTCTGCCCATGGATTCACAGAGTCCATTTCAACCTGTCCTAGGGGTGTTAGTCTCTGTCTGAGCTATGCCACAGGAGCACGTGTCTTCCAGATTCGTCTCCGGCTCTGCTTCCTGGATGGACCTCAGGCCTGTGCTATAGCTAGCTTCTCTCTCTGAAGGACTGCTTGGTGCTCCTGCCACCTTTTGCAGCAGCCCCACTTTTGCTGCTCCACAGGCACAGTCTATGTTGCTGGTGAGATAACTAGAACTTGTAGTGGACTTCATGCACCTCTCTCAAGCAAATCCATGCAGAACAGAGATGAAAAGCATGTGCAAGGCAGCACATTCCTCATTTTCTGAGGATATCTCTGCTCCCTATATCTAGTCTCTTTACAAGTGGAAAATTTACTGAGAATATTTGCTATTTTACGCTCATTAAAACACAAAACAGAACAAATATTAAATACTGTGCATTGATTGTTGGTTAGTTCAGGAGACGTAGAAGCCTAAGCTCTGCCAGTATGTCACTTTTCTCACATTGCATACCTTGTAACAAGTAAAATAGAACAATTTCCTGATGCAAAAAGGATTCAATTTTAAAAGGCACGTTCTCATTTGTAATTAAATAGTCAAAAGTTTAGGCAGATGAATGCTAAAAGTATACACTCTCTTGTTTTCTAGCATTTTTTGTTGGGATTTGTTTGACAGGAAACATGTTCAGATCACACTTTTTGTGTCAGATATCATAATGTTACTGTAAGTACACTGCAAACATCTAAAATGAACTTTTAGTCTATCTCTTACCATGACTTATTATTTCATCTATGCCTTGCCTACATAGCACAAAGAACCAGATTTGAAATGATCAGCTTAATTGCAACTGATAAACAATTTGTGCTGTAGTAAAATTTGACATGGCTGTGGTGCATTGACCTTGGCTGCCTGCCAGGTGCCCACCGTGCTGCTCTGTCTCTCCCTCCATTCTTCACTGACCTTGGTGTCCATTTCTCTCACATACTCTCACAACGCCCTCCCTGCTACTGTTGCAGAGTGGTTTTTACCCAATCATTTGACATCTTAAATGCATTTGGCACCTCGGTCATGAATAAGCAACTACGGGGCTTCAAACTACAGGGTTTTGATTTACTTCAAGCTATATGCTTATCCTCTTCCATGAAACATCCTTAGTCCTCTCTTGTGTACCACAGCATGAAGGTGTTTTACTAGGAAAAACCTTAGAGTTCAAAATGTGGTTTATATTATGAATTGGTTTAGGCATTTGATGGATTACACTGCAACTTGATCTCTATATTCACTCTTCTTAGGAGTCTGGTTATAATATGAGGTAATTCTTTAGACAGCTACAAGTCTTTCCCTTACTAAGGAATCCCTACATCGTTTGGACTCTGGCAGCCATATTTCCTAACTGTACTCTCATCATGAGGAGTCCCTGGGGCGCTGTAATTAAGTGACCCCCAGATAACCTACTTGAAAATCTTTTTTTTGTATTGTTCTGTAACTCAGATTTGTTCTATAACACTTGAAAAAGAAAAGAGTGAAAGAATAAAATGAGCATGGCCTCTCTCAATAGACTAAGTCACTGCTCAGCATTTATCACCAGTCATCCCAGTCCCTGTCATTCCTATTGTGTTAGATACTACACATATATTGAAACTGTTGGTCCTGCTTCAAAACATGTACAGTCACATGATTAGGAAAATCATCCACAAACACAGCAAACAGGGGTCAAGGTGCTGAATGTTCCTTCTGATTAAAGAAGAAAACCTGTAGCCACTGCTAATACAGAGGAAGTGTATCACTTATCGGCTCATTATAACACTACTGCATTACCTGTGGTTCCTTATTGTGTTGGCTAGGATCCTTTTCATAACTCTCTGCATAGATCCGGAGAGTAGCTCTCACATGGCTAGAAGCACTCATTCTGAAGATAAGCCTGGAAGCATCTGAAAAGATAATCCGCAGCCCCTATGGAAGAAGAAGGAGCAGCATGTATGTAAGGTGGGGGTACCTTTACAAATCACAGTCCACTATTTAAAATAAAGAGTGAAAGGAAGAGTCATTTAGATACTACTCCTCTTCCCTGTAACTTTAGACAACTCACTCATTATTCTTTTTTCCCCCCTCTGAAGTCTAGAAATGATCTTGTGTATTTCCTCCTGCTCCTCATAACAAGGACTCTCTTACTGATGGGTTTTTTTTTCAGCTGCTTTGTTCTTGTTCTGTATGGCAGAGCAAAAAATTAATAGCCTGAGAAACTCTTATAAGATCAGCAAGGACCAGTGGACTAAAACACATCTACAGGATCTCAGGATCAAAAATCAGTTGTCATACTGAATATAAAAGATAGAATCAGTTGCTACTCCTCAAAGACCATGCATCAATAATGGATTACAAAGAATTTCAACAAGAGTTTGTAGTAAACTTGCGAAACTTAACATAAAGTGTTAATTAATTTCAAGTACACTAATTAATGTATATTAACTGTGTGTAGAATAAAAAGAATTTATTATTAATTGTGAATTTGCTCTTTGCTCCCCTTTTCTCCTCTTATTTTCTTTTTTCCTCCCCCCTTTTATACTGCATACATGAACACATTCTTCTACAGACCACAGACAATATACTTGGATCCACAGTCAACAGACTTTCTGTACAGGAAGGCCATTAAGTCCAAAGGACTATATTGCACAGTTGAATAGTTGTAGTAGTTCAATCCTGTGCCAATTCTGCACTAATGCGCAGCCTAGTTCCCTTTCTGTAGTAAGCTTCACCTACAGAAGCTAAGTGCCACCTCTGACATGCCACTGAACTTTATTTCCCCTTTTAGACATGCTGTTGTTAAATGCCTAGCGCATAAACTGAAGTCCTTGCTATTTGTGTTTAAGGGACCATTAAAAAATGAGAGGAGAGAATCTAAAGAGAAGCTTTATTTTCTTCCATTTTTATCAGCAGCTGGAGAAGACACTGCTGTTAGCACCACAGTGCTCCAAGATTCTAATAAGTAGAAACCTCTGTTTCCTCTGGTATATGCCAAAACATCTCTAGCACCATGTAAAGCATGATAATCACAGAATCATAAAATAGTTTGGGTTGGAGGGGACCTTTAAAGGTCATCTAGTGATGAGAAGGGGCATCTTCAACTAGATCAGGTTACACAAAACCTAATTCAACCTGACCTTGAATGTTTCCATCTATGACCTCCCTGGGCAACCTGTTCTAGAGTTTCACCACTCTAATTGTAAAAAATTTCTTCCTTGTTATATAGTCAGAATCTATCTTCTTTTAGTTTAAAACCATCACCCCTTGTCCTAACACAACAGGCCCTACTAGAAAATCTGTACTTATCTTTCTTATCAACCCCCTTTAACTACTGAAAGCCCGCAATAAGGTCTCCCTGGAGTCTTCTTTACCACGGGCTGAACAACTTCAACTCTCTCAACCTTTCCCCACAGAAGACGTGCTTCAGTCCTCTGATCATTTTTGTGGCCCCTCTCTGCACCCACTCCAACAGGTCCATGTCTTTTCTTTGTAATGCCAATTAACAGTAGAAAGTATAAAACAGGAAAATATCCTACATGGACAAAGGGTTGGATTAGATGACCTAAGAGGTATTTTCCATCTCTAATTTTGGTGATGCCATGAAACTTTTTTTAGCTGCTAGTATAATTTTAACATGTGTTGACAACCTAGATAAATAAATTTATCTAGTAGTCTTAATATGTACAGCAAAAGTGACAAACAGAAATAGTTTACATTCAGAAGATTGAGCTTTAGAGCTTGTTTTTCTAATATATTCTATTAAACCAACTTTGTAATGAGATAGTTCAATTGATGCTGATAGGAATTTTGCCATTGATTTCAATGGAATAAGGATTTCATCTTTGATGCCTACAATTATATAGGCAATTTCTTAAGATCTGATCCAGTGAGCAATCCTGCTGGTTGCTCATTACAGTTTACAACAGTGAAATGAAAAAAGATAAACTGAAGAGTTTCACAGTTTTGGGTATAGTTTGTTTCAAATGGCTGTCAAACCCAGGACCAGCAGGTCAAAGTACATAACATTAATGTCAATCAGCTTTAAGAGAGAAGGAAAGGAGTCTGCACAAAATGAAAGTGTGAACATCAGAGCATGCGACCATATTCCTCTCCAAAAACTACACAGAGATTTTATATGCTCCTGCCAGGCCAAGCGATTCCCACAATGACATGACTAGCAGGACCACTTGAATACCTTTTCATATACTTCACGTTTATCTGGCAATAATAACATTAAGACGTTGTAACTTGGTTTACCACACCTGAAGTCTCACATTACCGGCTTCAAAATAAAAAGGATTTACAAACACTCCCCATAACTCTTCCATAACTTGTGACACAAAATGGTCCATCAAACCCCAAGAATCTGTAGCCAGTTTGATGTCACAGTTATTTTCACTTGGGTTGTTTATGCAATGTATGCAGACACATGACCAGCATTCAGACAGTTCACTCTACTATTTCTGACCTTATTATTTTATTCATTTTGTATTTCGCAGGGACACACAACTGACAGTACCTATTTTTACACATGCATGATGACAGCTAATACTTGTCTCAGACTAGAATTCCTGCCATACAGCTGAAAATACTCTGTAAAAGGGAATTACAGAGACACAGTGGCCGTACTCCTTAAAATATATAATAA
>NW_009943611.1:0-36792 GCF_000696875.1 Nestor notabilis
ACTTATAATTATATAAGAAGTAACACCAGAGAAAGTCCCTAAAATTTTCCTAGAACAACTGCAGGAAATAAATAGCACAAACAAGGAGAAGAAAGAACTAAGACACACCCTGACTCAATATGGAAATCCGAATGTTAGGGCTGTTACTCCTTTCTAAAACACAAACAAGGAAAAGTTGCCATATTCCGAAGTTCTCATTCTCCTTCAAAGGTAAGAGAACTTGAAACAATGCAACAAAGCAAAAAGAAACGTGCACCACAGATAAATCTGTGAGATAATCACACTTTCTCTAAGATAAGGTTCAAACTCTACCACTGACTAAATATACACACTTGGTGTCCGTACTGCATTTGCCAGTGCTTTTACCCATCCCACACCTTAACTTACTCTCTAACTTTCTACCCCAAGGTCTGAATTCTTTAAAAACAAATTAATTTGGCTCTCACATTACGTTATGCTGGAAGCAGTAGTGATACATAGAGATCGTAAATGAAAATTAGACCACACAGAATGATATACTACATTATCCTAGATAAAACCAATGTTAATATGGGCTTTAAAGAGAGTAACATTAAAATAAAAGGGTAAAAGAAATTATATATAATTATTGTAGTGTTTTACAATCATTACTGCAGATGAGAACAAACTGAACAAAAATCTGAAAGCATT
Source organism: Nestor notabilis (assembly GCF_000696875.1). NCBI lineage: Eukaryota > Metazoa > Chordata > Aves > Psittaciformes > Psittacidae > Nestor > Nestor notabilis. The sequence goes on from NW_009943611.1 coordinate 670, forward strand.
AGGAAACATGATAGCACATTTAAACTCCCAGACCACTTCAAATTTCTGCTTTATACTGTGCACTAAATGTGTATGTAAATACTTCTCGTAGCTCCAGACCAGGTGCAGCTGCATTTTAAGAACATTTTAGATTTCTTGTATTTTTTCATTGTTTTTCTTACTTTGATTCACTCAAGAAAAAGTTTCCATGGTGAAGCCACTGCTTTAACAAGATGAGGAATGTATCACATACAGTTTACTTTGGGAGGGGTTGTCAGGTATCTGAAGGTTGGGGACATTTTTTTATCATCTAGACAACAAGCTCCAGGGACACATTTCATGGCTTCCTCACAACCTTCTCCTAAGGAAGCATTCTTATTCTCTTATCCAGAAATCTGATTAATAATTAAAATAAAATTTAAAAAAAAAAAAAAAAAAAACAGGGGAAAAAAAAAGAAAATGTTTTTCTATTCCCTCATTTGAACATGCTCTTCCCCAGAAGACCTATGGGCCTTGTACTTTGTGCTTAAAGTCCCAAAATTGGTAGAGTAAACAAGACATTCAGGCAGTCATTGTGGTTTAGGACACAGAGTTGGTCAGTTCTGGAAGCAGACATAAAGCAGAGCAGGGAAAATAAACATGGGCACTCTATTTTTACTTTATGATGCACAGAAGCTAGAATCTTACGGCTCAGTAATTTCTTATCCTCCTATCCACTAAACTGCAGCTCAGAAAAATGCTAACAGTGAAAGACAGTGATAAACACTTCTTGATAAGTGGTTTTAGGCACACAGGCTGCCTTCCTTTCCTACAAGTATAAGGATCACCTGCTTTTATACTGGGTAGTCAAGAAAAACACCTCATTTTCATATGGAATATTAATGGGAAAGTACTGGATAGCCTGTAAATGAAAAAGCAGATCTCATTTGAGAGGCAAGCATTAAGGCACAGAAGTGGAGAAAATTCTGATTCAATAACTGAAGGAAATCAAAACTAATATTGAAATAGAAAGGATAAGGCAAGTCATCAGGTGGAAGGTTAATAAACTCAGAACTATGTATCCTATTCTTGTTTACACATTCTTACATGCATAAAACTGCAACAAGAGACAGTGCTATTTGCTCATTCCTGATGTCTCAATTCATGCCTCATTCTTGCATCTCTTGAAACATCTGTAAATCAGAAGAGTCATTACAGACAACTGGTTTCCTAAAAATTTGATGAGTACGCCATGTGGGGTTTTTTTTGTTTAGTTTTTTTTTTAATACAGTTGATTTTACTATAATTTCTAACACAGGATATATCCCTGGGACTTAAGACATCTGTTGTTTCTTCAGGTTCAGAGCTTTGCTTGCAGTTTGTAAATTAAAACCAGCTTTCTCAATAAAAGCTAAAGTTAGTAAGTGAAAGCTAAAGAAGAAAATTACAGTCATCACAATATTTTCTCTATAGCCTATTGAGTGACACCTTTAGAAAAGCCAGTCTGTTGACAGCAGTATGGCAAAATTAACAAGCTCGTTTTCCAGGCATCTTATCTGTACAATGGCATGCAAAGTCAATAAAAGCAATTAGTGCTGCTCAACAGCACCTCTGTTCTGGCTCCCCAAAGTGCATAATGGAAATCTTCTGGGGAAAATTGTATGAAACCCAAGTTAGTTGCCCACCTAGCACTGCTAACTGTGTGTTACATACTAAACAGAGACGCAGTCTATTTCTTCAGAGATCTTCTCCCATTTGGCATTAGTCTGTTTCCCATCAAACAGATTATGTCAGAGCTTTGTTAATGCTCTTTTACTAGGCTCAGTGTGAAAGATTCAAAGAAAGAAAAAGATGGAAAAAGTCAGAAGAGTAACATGTCTCCCACCCCTTTTTTAAAATGGCCTTTACAGAAATTGCTGCAGAAGGAACATCACCTTCATTTGCACCAGCATATACAAGGGGGATTGGTTTTGTTTTCTTTCAAGTTATTTTTACAGACACACTACTTCCAATGTGTGGTCTACCTCCATAGAGAAAAAAAATGGTTAAGGATGCCAGAGCTGTCCCCTCAATGGCAAAGGAACAAGAAGAGTTGGAGAGCAGGAGCCATGGTAAGAATTACATTCAGGTCACTATAAGCATTCCCACTGGTCTCCACAAAACACCAAACAAACAAGGCTGGAATTCATTCAACTCCAGCTTCAGCCTTTCAATACCTATAATTGCTCCCAAAGGGCTAATGAGGAAGCCAGTTCTCCATCTCATAAGAAATACTGAAGGACAATCAGAAAGCAAGACATTCGGTACTGTGCAGTAGATGAAGTTCACCCTTAAAATACTGGGAGAGGTAGTGAGGGAAGTGGATTTTTAATGAATCAAACATTTCCAGTAATTTCAGCCTACTGCAGAAAAGCATTCATCTGCCGTCTTTCTTCTCAGACAGCCCTATTTTTGAACCATCTGTTTCATAAAATGGCTCTATTTATAAATTGCAAAATGCAGTAAGGTCCTCTGCAACAAATGGGACATGAGACAAAGAACAGGGGGAACTATTACATTAAGAATGGCTCTGGATGGATTTTGACAACTTGCTCTGTTCAGACAAGTTACATCATTTCAGTTCCTTCCCTACTCATCAAAATGGGGTTTCAGACTTAGACAAGATGGACTTACACAAAGATGTGGCTTAATTCTTGTTTACAAAGCAGTAATTATGCTTGATCCTCGAGACAACAAACCTTTACATTTATTGAAATACTGGATATTCTTCCCCTTCCATGGAAGATCTAATACTTACACTCAAAGACACACTGCGGGAATGATTCTTTTTTGAAATGCATTGTAGGTTTTGGACTTCTTGAACTTGAGACATATTATAAAAATAGCAAATCAGCATCTCTGAAGTCTAACGCATCATCATTCCCAATAAATCACCTCCCAAACAGAATTATTCTAGTAAAAACTCAGTTCATGGCCCACTCTTAAAAGATTTTTCAGTGTTTTATTGCACTCTTTAATGATGTGATTTTACAATCTAATTATTCATTACTTATCTTGGATCATCACCTTAAGCTCCAAATTCAAACATCAGCAAAAACAAATATAAGTTGTCCCCTGGAGTTCTGAAACATTTTTCTGACTAGTAAGGTTGGTCAAATTGAACTTCAAATATCACGGCAACTCTTCTGAAATTGTTTTTAAATATATCATCTACCACACTTTGGAGGGAAAGTTTTCTCCAGCAGATGTTCAAACCAAAAACTAATTTAATGTGCTAGTACCTCATCCTGCAGATGGCAAGCTTTGAGTTCCCTCCTAATTTCTTGTTAGAAAAACCCCCATAACTTAGTCCTGCAAAACTAAGAACCACTTTTATGTCATGGATTATTAAATTGAACTAAAAAGAGGAGTATGTTTAAAATAAAATGGAAAGCTGTAACTCAACGAAAATCATCCCTTAAGCCCAGCCAGCATTTATTTTTATTAAACTCTCACTAAAATCCTAAGAAAACTTCGTCACTTCCAGCTACAAAATGAGACAATATTTATAGGCATTTCTATTGATGCTAGCATTCCTTTTTGTTGCACTATTTTCCCATTTTCTAGAATGTCAGTTTTAATAGTAAGGAGTAGGTAAGCAAAAGAAAGCAGAAATAAAACCACCACCACCAATCCTAAACACAGGAGATGACCAATTAATTTTATTTTGTAATGTTTGCTTGGATAGGTAAACTGCACTGAAACAGAGAAAAAAATACACAGGTAATATTTCTAACACCATCTCCCACCACCCTTAAAATTCAAGTATTCAAACATACATAGATTATACACACACATATACATGCATGTATATAAAATACAGAGCAATGACAGAACCACTTATCATGATGATTGAAACCATTATATAAAGGTCTTTAAATATTTTATCATAAAACACTGGGAAAAATCAGTCACTAGAAAGTTGTGATAACTAACTCTTTCATCCTTAGTCATTAGCATTGTGTGTAATTATTTCAGAACTCACACCAACATATTTCTTTTAAGAATAAAAGGTTGTAGTATACATTAAAATAACAACAGCCAGCAAGAGACACAAGGCAAGATTTTAGAGAACTTTCGCCTTCTAAAATTCAGGCATCCACACACTGCATTGTCATTTTGCCTTCCATCATACAAGGTGTCTCCAGAGATGCTGCTTCAACCTGGCCTAGGATGCAGTTGGGATATTGAAGTTCAGCATCTCAGAAGCGTTTCAAGTCAAGGCACAAAGTCACCCTGCAGAACAGCTACCTTTGCTGAAGCTTCTGCACCAGGACTGGGCAATCAAAGTACCTTCTTTGTGCAGAACTGAGTACTACGGATTCTACTGTTAACACTGCTTTTGAGAAACAGCAGAGAAATGTAGAAAAATATTAAAGCAGCAGCTATGACTCAAGACAATCTGGAAACTGAAGAGAAGAATGGAGGGACAACAGAAACAACAATAACCAATAAAAAGGGCAGCGTTCAAGGTATTGACCAGAACAGTAACATTTTCTGTTAATTACAAGATGCAAATATTGAAAAAAGTGGCACAGAAAGGGCCACAATTTCTGTACCAAGCACAAAAGAAATTCTCCTCCCAAAACCCCAAATTAAGCCTGCAGGAATAATAAAGTATTAGAGATCAGCTCATGGGATTAACCACATCATCATCAAGATGTTTAATCCGTTCTCAGTGTGCTAGTCACAAATTACAATTTACTGAGATCTGATTACAAAAAACATCTGTTCCACCAAAACCATGAAAAAACGATGGCCTATTGACAAGGGCTACTCCAAGCTCTGTGTTTGATCTACATTATTTCCCAGCTAGTAGTCCTCAGACTGTAAATGCAAACATAGGGAAAAATACCAGCAATGTCTCTGTTTACTCTCTTTTACAGGCCTGAGCACTAGTTGCACCTCTGTTAGTTGATAGATAGGTGATGATGGGACAGCTTCTTCTCCTCTGATGTCCCTGAAATGCATTGCTTACACAAAGCCACTACTTACAATAAACCTTGCTGTACTTTATGAACCTTCATTTTAAATCAGTTGCACCTCTCAGCATCTTATTTAGAAGCTATAGAAGCAGCAGCTCTTTTCCCAACTTGAACACACACTTTTCAAATTGGATTTTGAAAAACCTAAACTCTCCAGCAAAATAGCTGGAAATAGCAACTGCTCATTAGTTTAAAACTTCCTCTGAACACTGGTCACGGTCATCAATAGTCCAGCACTTCACCAGATGAAGGAGGACCAACTGAAGGGTACTTGAAGCAAAACAAACTTCCTTCCCCTTGAAAAGTAAAGCAAACAAATAAACAACAAAGGCAAAACATTTAGCAAAAGGTACCGGAGTTCATCTCCGCCTGAGTACATCAAGAACAACCAGGGACAGCTGGACATCTAGAAATACTCAGAACACATGTCCAAACACTGCCAGTGTCCTCCTCATTTGTGCCAGACTTCCCATGGGCTGAGCAAGCTCTGAGGCACAAAAAGGTTACAGGGAAGAAAGGAACCAGAGGCCAGAAAGAAGTTTAAACTGACCCAGCTGCAATAACAAAGGCATACAAACTTGTATCAAAATAAATTTGTGCTCTAAAGAAACCAGTTTAAAGAAGTTTACCTTTTTCTTCACACAGATTATAACACAGAATTTCTCACCTTCACAATTTTCCTTTGCATATAGCAATAGGAAAGGTTCTTAAAGACAATGTCAAAAAGGTGCATAAATGTGAATACTGCTAAATTATAAAGTCCGTAGTTGAATCCATACTGAAAATATTGACAACTTTACCCAAAGATGCTTTGTAAAATGATTAGCATTTTATATCTTGTGAAAATTCCCTGAGAAATGAAACAATTTCCTAGACGTCTGTAATTCCTGAAGGCATAATTGTCTAAAAGCACTAGAATTCTTTATATTTTAAAAATCTTTTGTAGGTTTTGGTTTAGTTGTTTGTTTTGTTGGGTTTGTTTTTTTATAAGGGATAGGGATGCTCCTCTTTCAGAATGCCATTGCAAGTAATTTCTTACCTTAGTAGCCACTTTTCCAAAGCATGCTTTCCCCTGCCATCTCCATTACCTTTCCACAACAGCTGAGAATAATGTGCAATAAATGTTTTCCTCAATATTTTCACAGATACCCGTGTGAGTAACAGTACATGCAGGCAATTCTCTCATGCTGAAATAGGCAAACTTGCCTTTGCAACCAGTGCCGCCACTAATTTACCATCAGGTCTTCCTCCCACTCAATCCTCTAAGGAGAGGCTTCATGTCAGCATCTGCAAATCCTTTCACTGTTCTCCTATCCCTCCCTAGGCTAATGTGCTGATGCCTTAAAAAAAACCATAGGAAAAACACAGCTGTTTACAACATAAGACAGACTTGTTTCGCTGCTCCTGGGTACTCCCTTCCATTCATCACCCACTGTTCCGCTTTGAGGTGGAAACATTTTACCTTGTTCCAGGTTTTCTCAAGGGTTAACAGAACAGATCTCCCTTTTGTCCTTACTTGAGAGCACAACCATGACAGTCAGAGACCACTTCACATGACAATTACCTTTTCAAAATAAAATATTCAATAATAAAATATCCTTCATAAAAATCTGCATATATTTATAGTGAGCATAACCATACAGAAAATAAATAGTTTACATGGATGTATTTCAAAGCAATGAAGTGTGAGGTAAGCAATCCAATATATGTAAGGGACCCAGTGTAAGCGACATACATCAGAAGGGGAACCGCGGGGAAAACAGCAGTCTGACCTCAGCTACCAGCTTAAGTGTGAAACACAGAAAATGTGGGAGAAGAAATGCAATCTATTACCTTTGTTTATGTAAAGGATATTATCTTTAAAGAGATACAGTCATCCAAGATAAAAAGGTTTGCTTTTCATAAAAGCAGAACACTATAAATACATTGTTGGATTGTGGATGAAAAGTTGTATTAACTGATTAAAACTTAATTTGCATGTGGCAAGAAAACACAAAATTACCAGGATAAAAAGTATCATGGCTTTACACACTTGCCAGAGTCTATCCTCCTACGTTAAAATTCCTAGTAAGTTAGTCTAAATCCTTAAACAGAAAAAACATCAAGTGATAGGAGAGGAAGATGTTTACTAAAATTCTTCATATAAAGAACATAATTCTCTTTTCAATATATGTCAAAAATCCCTTTAAGCAAGAAACAAGACTTAACTTATTATTTCCTAATTATGCTAGTGTTATTATACCACAGTGATTAAAGATAATCTCAACAACAATGAAGATGAAGTGGTTCCATATTAATTAAGTACTCATTAGAGACAATTTTATCCATACCTCAATGAAAAGCATGCTAAAACATCACAGAAACTCATCTCTGTATTCAGAGCTAAGCATTTCAGCCATCTTACCGATTTCAAAAAGCTCAGTAAAATATTCTATTTAATGTAACTGATTAAAATTAGGAAAATAGCTGGTCATCCCATGGAACTGGAGTCACACTGATCAGCACAGTAGGCTTGTACAATTAGAAACAATGACTTCTAATTTAGAAATAAACAATACTTCAGATAGGATGACCTCTCATAAACTGTAGACATTTCGCTATTATAGTTCAATAAACCAATAAATCATGTGTCTGTAAGGGCTGCAGAGAATCACCCCCAAGAGAATTTCAGATGAGGAGTAGAGAGAAGACGAGACCTAGCTGCTGTGGAAAGGCACAAAGCAAGATGAGGCAGATGGCAGCTGTTCTGGATGCTCTGGTCCCTGGTTTCAATGCCTGAGCAAGCCTGGGCATGTCACAAAAGAAATGCCAGGAAGACCACACAAGACAATTCTTCTGTGTACCTTGAAACAAAGAATTAAAACAATACTACCAAGGCTTTACAATTTATAAGACTGTCTGCAGGAAATAATTTTTTACACAGATATATGGTGCCATATCTCTATACAACAACACATACTTTTTTTTGCAAGGCAGGAAAAGAAGAATCTGGTATTTCCTTCCTTTAGATCTTTCTCCTAATAACCAAGTAAGAAATGTACAAGTCTTCCTGCCTCACCACTCATCTTCACTATGCTTTTTCCTGTATAAAAAAATGCCTAGTCACTTCCTGTATGTCTGTTCACATAGAATCATAGAATGGTTTGGGTTGGAAAGGCCCTTAAGATCATCTAGTTCCAACCCCCCTGCCATAAGCAGGGACACCACACACTAAACTATGTCGCCCAAGGCTCTGTCCAACCTGGCCATGAACACCTCCAGTGTTGAAGCATTCACAACTTCCTTGGGCAACCCATTCCAGTGCCTCACCAGCCTCACTGTGAAGAACTTCTTCCTTATATCTAATCTAAACTTCTCCTGTTTAAGTTAAAGCCATTACCCCTTGTCCTACCACTACAGTCCCTAACAAAGGGTCCCTAATGAAGCATTCATATAGGCCCCCTTCAGATACGGGAAGGCTGCTATGAGGTCTCCACGCAGCCTTCTCTGCTCCAGGCTGACAGCCCCAACTTTCTCAGCCTGTCTTCATACGGGAGGTGCTCCAGCTCCCTTATTCTTGTGGCCCTCCTCTGGACTTGTTCCAACAGCTCCATGTCCTTCTTATGTTTAGGACACCAGAACTGTACACAATACTCAAGTGAGGTCTCACAAGAGCAGAGCAGAGGGGCAGGATCACCTCCTTCGACCTTCTGGTCCCGCTTCTTTTGATGCAGCCCAGGATAGGGTTGGCTTTCTGGGCTGCAAGCGCACACTGAAGCCAGCTCATGTTAAGCTTCTCATCAACCAACACCCCCAAGTCCTCCTCTGCAGGGCAAAACATATACATAACACACCTAACACTGAAGACTACAAAAAAAACCACACAAAAAAAAATCCAACATTAAAATAAACCATTTTAACATATTAAAACAAAGGCTTGTCTCTGCCTTTGAGTGACTCAAAATAAAATATATTACATATTTATTAGATAAGTGCATACAAGAATACAGCTCACAACATTTCCAGTTTCAATTTCATTTTTCTTCTTAAGGCAGAAGCTTCATGACTTACCATGTTTGAGCTTTTAAACTAAGATAGAGATGCACAAATTCGCTGTGCATCTTTTAAGACAGTGTTACCATCTAGCATGAAAAGACACAGATGGTTTGCTACTGTAAGTGTACAGCAGATCAAAACAAATACCACATCAGGACTGTTTCTCTGTACATTAACAGAGCAGAATTTTCAGTGTGATGGCTACCTTAACAGTTACAAAGAAGAAAGTATCTCTAACTTGCATTTCCTACAAGTTGAGCTTACCCAGTTTCAATAAAAAAAAAAAGGAAAGTGTTCTGCTCATCACTTATGCATCTGAAGCATTTTTCTCTATACAGCAGGCATTCTGCCAGCTTGGAGATTGTCTGCTAACCTGTCCATCTTACCTTGCCTTATGAAAAACAGCAGCAGGCATGCTTTTATAAGGCGCAGAGCCAAACTAAGTAATACCTTACAACTTACATAATTACAGAAAATACACACTTGCTGAGATGCATATAATAAGAAAATTTACTTCTATTTCCATTTTTATAAGTCTGTCTCACTAGAAGTAGCTAAATACCCACACTACTTGATTTCATGAAATTAGATCAGCATTTTATTAATTTCTAATACAAAGAGCATTCCATAACACACTGTACTCAATTCCTTACATGCAGCTCTTTTAAAAAATTATACTGAAACAAACTGAAACTGGGGGCAAAAAGAAGTAAAATAAGAATCCAGGTGTTCAGTGCTTATTATCATCATGCAATCAAACAGGTACCCCTAGAAACCTGTTCTCCATCCAGAATATTTTTTACACACACGGTTTCACTATTTTCCCCTTATTAACACTAAACGCTGAATATTTACTTAATGCTTACAAAATGCAAAGGACTAATTTTAGTGTTACCAATCGCTATTATATTCCTCATTAAATATCCCTATCAGTATGAAGCTGTTAATCCTACTATTTGGCAGTCAAAGCAATCAATAATTCCAGGTCTTCTAACACAGCAACAGGGGTCTTGGGTACAAAGGCTAGAGAAAAGCAAAGGCTGTGAAAGAATACAAACATGATCAGAACACATTTTTAATGCTGCAATAGCATACACATCAACATAACCCCAGTTTGTGGAAACCTCTACCCCTAATGTGTGAGTAATACAGGGGAAAGAACCAGCCCTGCAAAAAGTTTATGTCCAAAGCCCACATACAGGACAGAAGATTATTTCTCATATAGCAAATCACCCCATATCACTTGCATTTCCAGTGTTATGGATTCCCATAATGACAAAACAAAGTTACAGGGTGGGGTTTTTTTAAGGCTCAACAAGTTTTTTTTCCCAGTTCTGTACTTTACCAAAACACTTCAGGATTTGGCATCTACTATGATGGTAGAAATTTATCCTGGGCAACTCAAGTTTGACTACAAATCAAATCTGCTCAAAAGTAACCTGTGAACTACTGGGTTTTTTATAATTGAAATTGATCTGCTTGAGCAGGGAGGTTGGACTAGATGACTTCTGGTGTCCCTTCCAGCCTCAACCATTCTGTGATTCTCTGATCTGTAAGGCATGTGCAATGATTTTAATGGGTTTTTCATGGGTATTATCTAGAGTTACAGAGTTATTCTTCTAGACTCACACACAATTTTATTTTTTTTTAATGAGACTAGAGCTAAAAAAAAAACCAAACCCTTAGTTTTATTTTTCTCCAGCTTCATAAGTTGAACAGATAGCAGCTGCTTTAGAACTCTAACAGGCTTCGTTTGGTTTGCTTAACTTGTAATTCCTCAGATTCATAAAATTTCCATCATCTTCTATCCCCTGCTCCTCCAACATCTTGAACTTCTAAAACATCACAGCAGACTAGAGAAACATGGCTCACTGTTGTGTTCACATCTTCTGACACCACCGTGGTTCAACTGTCATATATACATGCCTACATACACAGATGCACACCATGAACGAGATTCTGAGTCCACATGCAGTAGTTTCTGCCCCATTTTAGTCTAGAAGACAGCAAGCTCTTACATATATGAAAATATGATCCAGTCAGTTCAAGCTGCTCAAAAATCCACTGTAAAGATAAAAAATTTATCACTTCGATCTTTGCATTGAAAAGCAAAGATAAAAATCAAGGACAGGAGACCATACTGGTTCCATTGTTTCTTATCTTCCGTGATTCTTTTTAAACTCCGTGGGTTTATGATAAACAGCTTTACAGCATTATTCCCCTTGAGTCAACTGGTTTACTGCCATGAAGCCATTGAGTAATTAGCTGAAAACATACAAGTCCCTGTAACTGGACTCTACTTACTTATCCCTTCCTTGTCAGGGCAAATACGTCTCTTCCAAACAGACATTTCAAAAAAATATTGAGGCAATCCTTTGCATGTGACTGAGGAAAAGACAAGTACAACCCAGAAGATACATGTACAGAGAACCAACCACATGCTGTCAAAGCTGGAAAGTAAGAAGCAGGGATATAAAAAGCAATTATCACAGAGCAGTAATAAACCACTTCCATTTGTCTCATGATTTCCAGCTGATAAATTTGAGAAAGTGTCAAAGCATTAAGGATGTGGTAACAATACCCTGTATTAGGCCTAAGTGCATTCAGCTGCATACTTGCTCCTGACAAAGTCAGTGTAAGAATATCCAAACTATATTTCTAGCAATGGAACATGCTGCTTATTCCATACAAAACAAGGTGAAAATCACAATTTCCAAACTCTTTCATGTACTTAAAAAAAGTAATAGTTAATATTTGTCAAAAATAAAAATCATTATGAGAATTACAAAAACTAACTTAATCAGCCAGTTACTTAATATGAATATTCATCTTTCCAAATTATTAACTTTCTGCATTCTAGGAAGCGGTTATCCATCAAAAAAACCATGCAAACACATCACTGCAAGAAAAAAAGGCAAAAAAGGAATACCACTGAATAGATTTATTCAAGACAGCTGTTTCCTACTTAAAAAGAATTAGGAAAGTTACAAACACAAGTTTCTCTTTTATATTTAGAATAGCCAGACCAGCAACTCACAAGAATGCAACAAAGGTTGACGCAGTCCATGCTGAGATGCAATGCCCTGGTAGGGTCACAGTTCAAGCAAGGACAGTATAACATATGCCAACACTTGAACTTCAGCCAATACTGAAATAGCAGTTATGACTAAAAACCTCATCCAATTTTGGCCAGAGTAGAACTTGACAACTGAACTGAATTTAGAAGTTTCAAGGAAATTATTGTTTGTTTTTTGAAGCAGCACTATTTTTAAAATCACATAATCCAAGCTAGTATTTGAAGTTTCAAATCAGATTTTAGCTCTAAACTGGCAGATATCTGCAATCTTCTGGTTCTTCTTTCACATTTCCCAGAATTCATAAACATGCGGGCTCTTAGAGGCTTTGACAGTTCCAGCAAAGATCCAAACAATCTCCAAAAAACCCCGAAAATAACTCAACACTGGCCTGGCACTGGAGCCAATCCAATCAATTTCTTCAAAAGCCCAGAGCATTAGAAAGTGCACTGCTAACACGCCAAATGGTTATCCTTACAGACAGTTTGGGTGCAGCAGGGTAACAGCAAATGCATTTGCACATCACTTAATTAAGTTAATCGATTTCTTTTGCATTCAGCCAATGCAAAACATAGTCAGCAGCACCCTCATCTGAAGAGAGTGCATACGTGTAGAAAACTAAACAAGAAAGCCCAGAACTTACAATAATAAAATCAGAGGGAAATACTAAAAGTGAGATATGGCTTCCTTTTGTTAAAATGCAAGAGAAAAGTTCAAGTACAGTTAATTGACACTATAATGCTGGTCATGTACAATCACCATACATGGGTATCTCTTTTGGGGTCCTCAGTAGCACAAGCTACACACTGGGGAGAAAAGTAAAAAACCAGATTTCCAGGTAAGCTGAAACCCTCGACTTACGCAGCAACTACAAGGCCAAGAAAATAAGTCACTTCAGTGCACTGAAAAAAAATACTGTTTATTTTATTTTATAACCTGACTAGATCTCTGTGAGGAAAACAGACCTGATTCTTAGTGTAATCAATGGACTTCTTATATCAGCATTTTACTGAAATAGAGTTTAGAATGTTAAGTCATTTAAAGTATGTTTATTTCTAAAAATGCTACCTTGTTATTATAAAGAAACTTACAACATTGGTATATAAAAAAAAATATTAGAGAACAGTCTTGGTTTTCCCTCCACCTATCGAACTACTTTTTCTGAGTATAAGAAATGGGCAAGGCAATCACCTTCTTGTCTTGTTTTCTTGGGTCTTTCACCTAGCAACAAGGAATAGAAGAAAAAAAAAAAAAAAAAAGAAACCCCCAGTTCATAAAGACTGCATGGAAAGTGCCAATGCACAAAAATTGACATTAGGAACTCCAAAGAAATTCACTGTTATTCCTTTAATCTCAAAAGTACTTATCCAGCCTCCAATACATTCTCATGACAACAGTATTGTCACATACATATACAAAAGTGAAGGGAGGAAAAGGACAAAGGTGACAAAGTGACATCCCCCTTCCCAGCCTTTGGGTATCTTCTGGCTGCATTATCTTCAAGGCTGTTCTAAGATATATCCGCTTTTTCAATGATCCCAAGAATTTGCATTGGAAGTCAAGAGAATTTCAGAATGCAGGAGTGCTGTTACCTCCTTTCCCCTCAAAGACAACCCAAAATTCAGTTAGCAGCTACAGTGGTGTAAAAATTTTCCAAGGACCAGCAGGTGAGGGAACTTCATATTCCTTTGCACTGATGGTTAAGGAAGAGGGACTTAGTGAAATTCTTAAATCTTTAAAAGCTAAAAATGTTCCACACATCAATACTACTCTAAGAAGTTAGCAAAAAGCCCCCCAGAGTCAGGCCAATGGTCTGTCCAGCCCAGTGCTGTATCTCCAACAGATTAGTAAGAGGTGAGCCTCAGGAACACCACGGGCCTGGCCAATTTGTATAGTCTATTTCTCCAGCACGCGAAGCTCTTGAATTGGAGGTGGTGGAGGACAGTATTTTTAGTATCTATTTATGGACCTGTTGTCCATGAATTTGACAGACTCCTTTTTTGATTCCATCTGACACTACTGACCTCCAACTATCTTCTGCAGCAGCAAGTGCCAAGAGCTCATCACCACCTGAAACATCGAGTTTCAAGTTTCTCTCAGTATGGGAATTAGAAAACAACAATTCCCCGCTTCCCATATTGTGATTTCATAAAACTCAGTGAGCTCTCCTCACCCCGCTGTTCCTCCCCACCAAATGAGTCCATGGTTTTTTTATTTCCTCCTCTTACTGCATTTATCCATCTCTTAGGGACTACTCATCCATCCCTGCTCTCAAACAGCTCCAGGGGAAGGGGTTCAGTTATTTGCTGCAGTGTACCCCACTTGGAAAAATTTCAAAAGAAAAAAAAACTGTGAATATCTGGTAAGAGAAGAAAGGAAGAACCTCTTACAGCTGCCTGACTTACATATGCTTTTCTCACTGGACAAAAGCTAACATTTGAAACAAAAAGCTCGTAACAGCATTAGTTTGAATACAGTCATGGTAATATCATCCACTAATATTCAATAACATGAAATGTTTTTCTGGTTTTAAAAGCATTTTTTACGTAGTTATGAGTTCTCAGAATTACATCTATATTCTCATGGGCATTCATAATAACCTGCTGATACAGATGACCAGATGATTACCCCTTTTACTCCTCTATACAAAAGCAGTCATGGTTTGCTGTCTTTCCTAGAACTAATAGATACAAAGAAACAGTATTTAAACTTTAGTGCCTTGCATAGGTCAGAGCCCATTTAATCTTTTTTTTCTGGGCCCTTGTGCAGGACCATTCTTTGCTATGCTGCAGAACTTCTTTGTACACACCTCTGGTCAAATATGGGAATGCTAATTATCACCATGAAATCATTTAATGTTCCAATTCCTCCACCTCTTCACAGCAAAGCTTCTAAACAAATTAATTATGCTTATCTGCTTTTGAATCCCATTTATGCCAAACAGTTCTTAAAAAATACTTCCTCCTTTTTGTTTCCCTATCCAAAGAAGTTCTTCATAATCACTTTCATGAACAGAATGAAATATTTGTTCAGGAGCAAAACAACAAAAACCAGCAGAAATTTGGATGATATTTTTCACTGCTTTCTTACAATCAACACCATTTTACCAAGTGAACCAATATAATAAGCTATAAGTTAGCAAAAGAAGTCATCATAGCAATTTACCACTGATTGGAAAAATATTAATAGCCTGAGGCAAATCAGTCATTAACTGATACTGATTTGGAGGCTGATATAGCATTAATAATTCAATAAAAAACACTTTGAGCAATAAAAGCTTAGAGTTATTTATTTAACCAATTAGATTCTTCTTGGCAGCATCCCTGCTTTTAAATAAACTATGCATGTTCTTCAATTAATCATGAGAATTGAAAACTACAAATCTGTAGTCTCTACCTTCCAGTCAAAGAGATACATTACTCAAGAAACTCAAAAGATTGAGGAAGAAAATAAGCATAATTTACATTCTCTCTCAGTGGACAAAAGAGAGCTGGCTCTTGAAGATGTGCTAATTAGTAAAGCTCGGCTACTGGTGCTTAACAATCATGCACCACTTTCTGAATCCACAGAGGGACAGGTACAAATTGCACCTATAAGTTATAATCCATTAGCATGCATACGAGGTGCATCTTGTTACCACTAACGTTCAACAGTCCCTTCTGATCTCCAAGAGTGGCAGAAAGATGGAAATGTGTAACTAGAACACTATGCTGGATTATCACACATGTCATTTATTAACAGCTTTATTTTATTCAGAAACCTCAGTGTGACAAGCTATTACCACCCTGGCAGTCAAAAGTCATGGTGGGGAGGGAAGAGTCAGTGTTTTGAATGCTTCAGCTCTGGTCTTTCTCTCTCCAGGGAATCAGATGCATCTCATGCTACATATAAACCACTTAATTCTCTACTATAAAAATTCTAAATTACTTATAATACAATCCAACTCAAATTCCCTGGTTTGGGTCTCTTCTTCAGTGAGACAAACTAACTAAAATCTCTGGAGTGCACCCACATCCAGCCTTACAATCTGAAGACTCAATTTTCTCTTATTCCTTTCATGAAACCTAATCAGATTGGTTCTGCTTTATCCAGACAAAAGCCAAAATTAGCCATTATAAATCAAACAGTCTTCTCCTAGCTGATAACTGAACTGGCCTTAGCAAATGGACAAAAGGAAAACATGAATGATCAGGGTACCCAGCCCAGTCATAGCCCTCACTTCCACAACTAATAATGAAGTTGTGTCCTTATAACTAAGTCTTTTGATATTTACACTGGGATTTCATGTAAAAACCATAAGGTGATGTTTGTTTACTTCTAATGTTAGTAGTCCCAGCAGTAATGCTTCACATTTTGAAAAACAACCTTTGTAATGATCATTAAAAAAAAGATTTCACCTTCATTCAACAGACCAGGATCTGTCAAACTCACTTTTGAGATGAATGAATGCAAAAACAACGAAGATCCCACATATATACCTGACATGAGAACAGTAAAATAACTAAAATAAATAAACAAACCTACATCCTTCTTCCTCCCCACTCCCTCCCCCAACTTTTCCAGAATGAGCTAAAAATCACACCTCAAAACTATTTAATTTTATTTTAATCCAGTAAAACTCCTAATTCGGGTGGGTGGCTGGGGTGTTTGTTCTTTTTTACCTGTAGGTGCCTGATTTCTCTGTCATGCTTTGGGGTTTGGGGGGAGTTGGGAGTTGTTCTTAGGTTTTTTTGTTTTGTTTTTTGTGTTTTTTTGTTTTTAAGCAAACATAGTTTAAGGCCATTACCGTGTCACTGGCCAACCCAGCATTTTCAACAAAGTATGTTTATAGTGCATCCATGTCTAATCACCTAGCCACATGTCCCAGTTTTCTGAGGGGAAACATTTGGGCAACTTGCATGAATAAAGAACTTTTTGGTCACTGCACTGGGAAAAAAACCCCAAACTTTAGGTATTTACTTCTACTTGCAGAGGCAAGCAGCTTTAGTGAAAGGAATGCTTCCCCAACCTAAAGAACATCTCCTTCTTTTTTTTTCTTATCTTTCTATTTAAAATTCATTTGCTGGTTTCATTAAGTATTCAGTCAGCAATCAGTGTAAAATTTTGGTTTTAGGTGAGATCAGTTGTGGAGGTTTTGGTGGTGTTTTTGGGGTTTTGTTTGTTTGTACTTTTTAATGAATCCTCTGTGCTAAAGAAGCAAGGAAATGCTTCAAATCTGTAAAAAAAAAAAAAAAAAAAAAAAAAGACTTGGCACCACATGAAATTGAATAGTAATTCCTAGCATCTCAGAACAAGAAACCCATACATACTCCATACCTAAAATTTCTCTTCTCTTAACAAGGATTTTAGTAGATACAGGGTATGTGAATTCAGGGGCAAGGAGTTTGAAAACAATCAACAGATTCATACTAACAAACCCACACCAGGAGCACAATAGACTTGCACTTCAACAACCCCAAAATGTCAGGGAAGGACTGAAATGCAGCATTTAACAAGTGACAGCACAAATAATATTAGCATTATTAATTATTGCTCAGGCAGCCAGAAAGTATGTTATACAGTTCCAATACAAAAGTCCTGGCCACAATAGAAGACAGTAAGTTTGACCTAAGACAAAAAGCAAGAAATGCACAAAAGGTGGAGAGCTGAATAAATAGCATCACAGTGACAACAATATAATCACACAGTCTTTCAAGCCAGTGAAAGACACAGCTGTTTCAGGAGATACTTCTGGCTTTTTAAAGTGTTCTCCTCAACTTTCATGAGGAAGACAATGTGGTGCTGCTTCCAGAATTAAGCTCCAGCATCTGTTCTGCTAAACTATAACAATTCATTCCATCCCACCATTTCCCAATGATACCCAAACTAAAAGTGCATACCTCTTGTGAATAAATAACTGAAGCTTTCAGGCCACTCACACCAGGTGAGTTTCTCCTTTCCACTACTATTTCCACAATTTTCTCCTTTCCACTACTATTTTTTCCCAGTGTTCTCTTCCTGTCACAGTTGCTCATCACCACCCACCACCTCCTATTCTGCAGGGATCCTATCACTACCTGTCATAAGCATCTGCAGTGGAACACGCATACAGGGTTTTCTTCCTCCTCTCCTTTAGCCATGTAAATAGGAGGGGAACATGTATAGTGAAATATATAGTAATACTGATTAATTATAGTACTACTGATTAATCCAGATGTGACCCTAGATTTGTAACCATTCCTTTTTCTTATTGCCAGACAAAAATAATTATTTCAAATAAGCAGTAAAAACTATGATTGATATGAGAGCACAGACCTGGAAATAAGACTGTCCTGGAAGGAAGCAAATCTTTACAAGCAAAATTAGGTTTAACTGAAGAAACATGATAGCTCTCACCCTAGAATTCTGACCAAATTGGCCCATGAAGCCACCAGTGTGACAGCAAAGAGTTTTAACAACCAATCTATCAAGAGAAATAGAAATACTTAAGTGGAAAAAATTCTGAGTGGAGAACAAAAACCCCACTATCTATCTTAAGTCAAGCAGCAGGAAAAAAAGTAAAGCAGCCCACAGGGAACTACTTTCTTTCAAGATGGAAGATGGCTAATTACCAGAAGCAGAAACATACCGGAAACCTAGGAGGGACACAAATGTAAATAAACAAAAATAATTCAAATAAGCATGGTTATGACATCTTAAGGAAAATGCATTCCTTGCCTTAGAAAACAGAAGACAGAAGACTTCAGGATGGAGTGGAGGTAGGTAGTTTCTATAAAACCTTGTGGTAATCAGATAAAGCTACTTTATAAATAGCTGTGTATTAGATGCAAAATATGTTCTGAATATAAATATTTCCTACTGATTTCTACAGCACTCAAATACCATGAGACCTCAACAACAGAAATTCTACCTGAAAATTTGCTCTAATGACTTTTCTTAGCTCTGCACCAAACTTTTCTCAGCAGTTTACAGCCTATGTCCTGCATTGAACTCATCACTTGGCATTTCATATAACCACAGTACCTTTGGCTTGGAAGGGACCTCTGGAGGTCTCTAGTTTTCCCTCTTGACAGCCTCCAAAAATGAAGATTTTACAGTGTCTATGGGCAACCAATTCCCATGCTTAATATCTTCATAGTGATTGTTTGGTTTTTTTCCCCTTTGGAATTGGAAAAACATCAGGCTCCAACTCAGGACTTAATATCTCATTCTTCCATCATGTATCTGCTCCTAGGCTTCCTCACACCACCTCTTCTGCAGGCTAAACAAGACCACTGTCCCTAATGTGCTCCAGTCCCCTGACTATCTTCTTGGCTGTCCACTAGATTCACTTAAGTTTATCAACACCCTGCTTCTTCTAGGAGGGCCAAAACCAGACACAGTATTTCACACGTAGCCTAATAAGAGCCAAATAAGGGGGAATAATCACTTCCTTCTACCTATTGTCTAGACTCCCATTGACAGAACCCAGGACACTTCTAGCCTTCAGAATTGCCATGTCACACAGCTGGCTCATGTTTAGACTCCTGCCAACCCACCCCCAGATAAATTAACTCTAAAAGAAGCCATCTTAGCCACATTACAATTTTTATCCTCACAGTGGTATCTATATATACTTAACCAGATTTTCCCAGCCACAGAACTGATGCTCTGAGCTACACTATAAACTTTTTGATGAGGGCTAGCTAAGAAAACAGTGGACACATTCTAGAAAAAAAAAACAAACAAACAAACAACAAAACCAGTTCTCTTTGGAAAGAGTTATTTGACTACAAAAGCTAACCAAAACACAAAGGTATAAGACAAATAAATCACAAGTTTTACACAGGTCAAGAGGCACCCTGAAACTGATTTTTCCATAGTACTAGGATTTTGTTGGGCACATGAGCTCAGAATTCATGAAACAAAGCTAAGTTATCATGTTATCACTTTGAGAGACTGTGGCACCAGGCGGTGACTGTAGCACTACACATTTCCAGTCAGAGGCTGAGCTCTACAGCTGCAGAAGTATTTTCAAAATTATTTTTAAGTAATCATTTGCAAGTGCCCTGAAATTTTTTAGTGTTTGACAAAACTTGTTATGAGCCTGTGTGTGTAAATCACTAAGCAGCTCCAACATCTGACTTTGCACTTGCATTTGACAAGCTTTGGATGAGCTTTGCTTTCCCACTTCAATACACAGCAATTTCATTATTCCAGAGAATGTCAAAGCATGCAGACATTTGAACAAGTCACTAACGATTTAACAAACATAGAAACATGTTCTGAACATTAACCGATCAAAACAATGTGATCAACTAAATTATTATGCTTGCAGGATATCCAAGTAATTTCTTACTTCAATTATGCAATATATTTAAATAACCAACTTAAATCAATAAAAATAAAATATTTTGTCTTCATTTTAGCATCCAGCAGTTCGCTGGAACATAACAAGCACAAATTAATCACATAAACAGAATAAAAATTACCCATGTGGATGCTGGAATAATTCATTGTGCTCATAATTTCAGTTGTAACATTTTTGATAGGAAGTGCATTAGCTTCTAGCCTCAACACTAAATATTTAAACATGCAAAGTTTGAACTTCATACCCCTGAAAGATTAACCTGACAAACACAGGCAGATTTCACAGTAAATTTTCACACTGACCAATAAACTTCAAACAAACCACAATCTTAGTCTCCAAAGTGTTGTCCAAAAAAATTAAAAAAAAAATAAATAAAAATAAAAATCACAAATACTGTTTTTTGAAAAATAAGAACTATTTCTGGTTGTTGTTAACTACAGTCTAGCCATTTAAACATACAGTATTCTTTGAATACATTAAAAACAAATAATTTTCAGAGGTCTGTATTACCAGAACTACTCCACAATTTCAACACTTGTATATCATTTTATGTGAAATAAGAATAGTATCTTACTCTAGGCAATTTTTGTGGCCCTCACACCATGATCCAATGATGGAAGATAAAAATCTGGCCAGTGGGCAAAGTAAGAAACGCATCTCCACTGCAGTGCTGTGCTCTCCTTCCAAAACTGAACCTCCTCTAGAGCATATCTCAGTTGAGCTTCTGTTCATGTTAATGGCAATCCGGATTAATGGTTGTAGAAAGCAGAAAAGTATCTATATGGGTGCCTGTGCATAATTCACACTGTAGCCATGAAGAAATATTTGCACGTCCCCTTGATTAAAATGCAACAAGAACCTTATATTCAGTTCTGAAATAATTATATGCTTCTAACACACTGTAGTGACAACTGGCATATGCTTTCAGGCCAAGCACATGCAAACAAAAGATTACATCTACACAAGCACACAGCCTGATAGTGGCAAACATTCTTTGAAGTCCAAACCCAGTGTTATCTCTGCAAGAAAAAGAGGACCAACCCTTTTAACTGTGTTTGTGAAATCTTCTGTCTTCCAGAAGGCATATTTGGAAATTCATAATCAGAATTTAGTGAAGACACCTTCAACTTGTGCATGCAATGCCTTCAGAAGCAGCTCAGCACCACCATGCAAGATAAGCACTATACAAAATTCACTGTCAACTCTATCAAAGAAGGTAGAGCAAGACCCAAGATTCATCTACGCACATCCTCTAGACATAAAATTTCCTAACTGGAGAACAGTAACCTCACACACAGAGATGAAAGGACCAATGCTATGGGAAGGTAAGTACCGCTCTGCCCTGGCAGAGCCTGTGGCAGCAGCTCTTGCTGGAATGCTCAGTTCTGAGATGCCACCCGCCAGGGCAAGGCCCCCTAGCACCATCATTCACAAGGTCCTGAGGTCAGCCAGAGCAGGGATTAATCCAGCCAAAAACCAGTCCTTCTGTTTCTGCTCATGCTCTTCCCTGGTTCTGGAGATGAATAGAAAAGCTTCTAGGGACAATGTCTGCTGGCAACAGTGCAGCCCTGTAAGCCCTTAGGGGCTAGTGGGAGAAAGGCAGGAGAGGCTCCGGGCACCCCACAGAGATGTCTCTACAGCACCCAGAGAGACCCTAGGAGCAGGGGAGAGCAGCTGGCTGGGCACCTGGCAGCCAGCCACGGTCATCTCACCACACATCCATGGTAAAGACCAGCTGAAACCAATGCTGAAAGCACACTACAACACTCTCAAATGTTGCTGTGCACTCTTGTGTTTCATCATCCACAGTTGGTGCAAAACAGACACACAGGTGCAGTGTCAAATTATCAAACAAGAACTTAATTTAAGGTCCCTGTGTTGATTTAAGCTCTTGAAGTTTTGGCAAATGATACTGCAAACTGTGATGGCTTTTGAAGGACGCATCCAAATGTTACACACTTCAAAAATTGAAATTCCTTGTTCTTTTTAGAAATAGTGTGGCTATAAAAGTACAAAAATAAGTCAGAGACCCAAGGTCACATATAACACCTGCAACTATTTTAAGCTCATTAGATCTCAAATAGGTTCTTCATTTGCAGCCCACTTGCTGTATTTTCAAAAGAATATTGTATTTTAAAGTAGATTATTGGTTTGTGTTTTGTTTTGTTGTTTGGTTTTGGTTTATTTTTTTTTAATCATGCAACACTATTTTCTTCTTCTTCCCCTCCCTATTTAATTCTAAGAGCTCATAACCTACATCTACCATCCAGTATCACAATCACGATCAAGTGAAATAAGGCTTTGATTTCAATAAAAGATTATTCCCCTTTCTATTAAAGGTACCTATGCCCTCTGACAAATCAGCTACTCCAAAAGGATTCACAAACATACTAGGAAGCATGTCCTACATAGCTTCTAGAAGCAATAAGAAGTGATAGTGCTTGGCTGCCAAAAGAATCTGGGGAATTGTTAACATGCACTGAATCTCTTCAATGCAGAAACATCTGCTACCCCATGCAAGGGAGTCGACTAGAAATGCTGAGACCCAATAATCATTTCCGACACAAGAAGGTAAGCAAAAATTCCCCTACCAGAAAGAACAATTTAGTCCTATTTGTATCTGAGGCCAGGTATTTCAAGTGGTGCTACCTTTTTAACTAAATGGACTTTTACTAGCCTGAATCATCAACATCTGAGCTAATAGTAAGTTTACTTTATTTTTTCCATTAGTAAGTAAAGTACTTCCATTAGTAAATGAGACTTCATGAAGAAAGGTACTGAGAAACAGGCAATGTAGTTCGAAAAGCATTACACTATCATTTACATGTCTCAACTGGTTAAATTAACTCCTTAAAGATGCATTCATCCATAATAAGCAGAAAATTATGCAGTTTAGCTATCACCACTTGAATGCTACAAAGCCTCAAAGGGTGGAAAAAATATATATACTTTATATATATAAACAGTTGGAACCAATCACTATGAAGAAAGCAATAGCTGATAAGTTTCTAAAAGTGGAAAGACGGAAAAAACCAAATTCCTGCATAGATCCTACAAAGTAGAAAAGAGTGGAGCTAGTCAACTCAGAGTGTAATTATTTTTACCATTTAAATGGCTTTAAACTGGAAAGAAAGTAGATTTAGATTAGATATAAGGAAGAATTTCTTCACTCTATGAGGGTGGTGAGGCACTGCAATAGGTTGCCAAGAGAAGTTGTGGATGCCCCATCCCTGGAAGTGTTCAAGGCCAGGTCGGATAGGGCTTTGAGCAACAAGGGCTAGTGGAAGGTGTCCCTGCTCGTGGCAGGGGGGTTGGAACTAGATGATCTTAAGGTCCTTCACAACCCAACCCAGTATATGATTCTATGATTAATCCTACCATATATGCTATTACAGAAATCTATATGAAAAATCACTGGCTTAAGTGTGGTCAAACATAAGGGGTGATGATATAAGGAGGGGGAAAAAAAATAAAGATAGTTCATGTTTTTCTCCTCCACTTCTTCATTTAACAAGTGTAGTAATTATGTTCTAGCCCTAGGGCTGCTTTCAGTTGTATTCAACTGCTGCAACTGCTGGTCATACTGTGCCAAAATTGAATGCAAGATGAAAAATGCAGCACACGACTATGCCAATAAACTTTGCTGAGCAAACTACTTTGGGGTGCACACAGGACAGCAGCAAGGGTAATGCAAGGGGAGGGAGGCCAGGCCACTAAGCCAGCCAACATGGGAGAAGGTGGATCAGAAGACAGGAGCAGCTGTTTTGGAAAGGTGTCAGCAGCAAAAGCCAAGCCTACCTCACACAAGCTTGGAAGGTCCTGGTCTGACCAAATGCCCTCCCTGATAGCAACATGCTTACACTACCATGCTGAAACATAATGGTCTCAGGAAAAAAGCCAATGTCTGCACATAATCTGCCACCAGTGGGTATTGGCAAAGTAATGGCAGAGTTACTATCCAAGCAGTCAGCAGATATTTGTTAATTTTACTGGTACAATATACAAGGTATTAATTCGGTTTTATTTAATATATTGTTTTCCTTTAATATGTATTACATCGAGAATCACAAAAATATCTTATTGCATACTACTTACAAGCTTATTAAAACCTGCCAGCACCTGAGTTAGTAACTTATTACTAATGAGAAACTTTGTAACTGTTTCACTTATATCCATTAGGATAGTACTTCAAACAAAGTGTCTAAAAAGTTTGCCAGATAGTTGAAAGGGGCATAAAAGGAGTTAGGGATAAGAAACCAGGGCAACTGCTACAGAGAAACTTATTCGCTTCCTCCCTCACCCCCGCATCCCCCCAAGCTTAGGTCCAAATTACCACATCAGGATTTAAATTTGAGTAAAATATACCAGTTTGCCACAACCACACAATTATCATTTAAGAATATTCATATTGCATTTGAATCTTCTAATAGGTATTTAGAGAGGAATTTATACAAATTAGTTTGTTATCAGTTTTAGCATTCTGGAATATTAAAAAGGGTTCCACTCATAAAAAAGATGCAGTAGGAGAATGGGAATGTAGAGTTATTAAATGTTTTAAACATATTTTGCTTTTATTTTCCTTTTCATTTGGTGATATGTTCCTAAATGATTTTTTGAGACAGTTACATAAAAAAAATTTCTAACTTGTCTACACATATCAACACACATACCGACTTTACCAAAAATATGTTCTTACTATTTTCTAACTCATAACTTCTTATTAATTTGTACTCAATCTCACTGATCATTTTAACTACTAAGACAACAACTCAACAGCTACCAGGTCTTTCATCATGGCCCATTTATTTAACCATTCTGATTTGTTTTTACAGAGAAACCAAGAAGGATTTTCTCTAGGAGTGATGCTGACCTTTGAAAATAATATCCTACTAGTGTCCCAATTTTACAGAGTAAGGAAACTCTTCAATTACAGTATGTCAAGTTATGATAAAAGCTTACTATGTTTTAGGGTACTAGAAGCAGCAGCCTTCTCTATATAAGCACACAAAATTGTAAGTATATAAATGCCTTTTAAGAATAAAATCCTGTGATTTTTCCCCTCCTAGAAATCTTGGGCATCACAAGTTATACAAAAATAAAACGTCACTGATTAGCAATCACTGACTGGAAATAAAGAGTTTTCACACTGAAGCATAAAAATGTTATTTCCCCCCGCCAATTTATATCACTGAGTTTGCACCTCAAACTTTTTTTGATCCAGGAAAAGGTCTTTTTTAACCCTTTGCAAATAAAAAGTTGAGTATGTGTACTCTTCCAAAACATAACCAAAAGGCCTATAATCTGCTTTCTATGGAACGACCTCTTTAGAGATTTGTCTAATCCCTGTTCTTAACATCTCTAAATCGCTAACAGAAAAAGCCTGGATCTCTATTTTATAGTTGTTTGAGGACAACATGACAAAGTTAAACTTAGTGAAGTGAAAAAAAAAACGAAAGCACAGGACAGGAATTGACTTAAAAAGGAATATACATGCTTTACCTTCCACTGGAAGTATCAATAGACAAAATATTACTTATTCCCTGAAAGCTGAAAATACAATTCAGGAAGAATTGTAAGTACAGTTATCAAGTACACTAACTGTGCTGAATTACATTAGAACCATTAAACCTTGATGCACACTTTTTCTAAGAGAAAACTGCATTTTTCACACCAGCTTAATGTCTTCTGCTGTAGAACAGTGTCATGTTTCATAAAAAGAATTCTAAATCTCTGTTCACTTTAGCTGTTTAAGGTTATGCATTTGTGTCAGCCATCTACTTGTACTTCAATATAAGTCACAAGTATTGTATGTAAAGATTAAAAAAATCGGTATACATTAGTTTTAAAGTCCCAAAGTATTTTAGAACTTTTGAAACAGTAACTTCAAGCAAACTATCATACCAAGAGCTGGGCTGATATTTAAGTGTAAATTAAAAAAAAAAATACATTTCTATTGCTGTTAGTTATATTTAGGATAAATAAATACATCCCTGCATTTCAAGCTATGAAGTTACAATGCCTGTAGTGCAGCTGTTTGCACAGGATCATTCACAGGCATTCTGGCACTGATGTATTAATATTCAGCTTGGCAGATTAGCATAAGCAGAAGCTGTCGAAAAGGATGAGTGGGAGGGTGGGAGTATAAAGGATATGGAAGATGACATCTATCTTTAGGAGATGGTTAGTTTAATTATCTATGAAGTTATTGATCCTGAGTTAGGAAGCAGCTGAGCAAGTGTTTTAGAGAATGCCATGAGCAGCCAGCTCATGATTAAAAGAATACCCATACCCTTAAAGGAAACTGGAAAGCAAAAATAAATACTTTGGCAGTTGGGAAATGCAGATTTAGTAGAATAAAAACAGAAACTTAAAACAGATGTGTGCCATGTCTATGGCGGATTTTTTTCATACAGAAAATTCCACATGACTTCAAATACAAGTTTTTAGAAATATTTTCCTACTTTTCTCATTAAACTTCATCAAAATGAGTAAGGTTGAAAGCTGTTCTTGTTTCTACAGATAAGTACTCGGCAAACTACAAGTTTCTGCTCAAATAACTTTCCCAAGAGCCACAGAGTGGGCAGGAAAGTAGTGAATAAACACAAGTAGGAAAAGAATAAACATTTATGTTCAGTGAAACAGAAAACTACTTTAGACCCCAAACGTCACCAGCTAGGAACCCAATAGTTTAACCCCATTCTGTAAAACAAGGTCCTTTATTTATTTATTTTTTTTTAAATAAGGTGAGGTCTTTTAGTCATTGGCTCAGTCCTCCTTTTTACCTTCATCAGATATGACCCTGAGTATAGTAAGTTATTCCAAGCTCCTGTAAACATCACCTTCCTGGTCTCTTTATGTGAACAAACAAAATTAACAAGCAGCCAAGAAATCACTTCAGTTTGAGTTATAAACCAAATGCTGCCATTCATCATTCCCTAAATATCCATAAATTAAGCTTTAAACGACTCAAAATTCACAAAGTAAATGTATGACGTACGATAAACAGAGTTCCTTATTTGTGACCTGCTATGGCCAAAGCCTCAGTAACATAGCAAAAGGCTGCACACTTACCCTCTTCAAACAGCGGGCAGGGCTTGTTTACACAAGGAAACACCCACACAGTTCTGTGGCTACGGCTGTTGTGGAACTTCTCGTAAGTAAGTCAGAAAAAACTGTTCCTTTCTCCTTCCCATATGCTGCTGCAAACCCCCTGCCAGTGGAAACCCCTGGCCAACATGGTTAGGGCAGCATTTCACTTTTCAGAGTTTATCTATGCTGCAGACATACCAATTTAGCTCCATGTTGGTTAGCATAGGTGTCAATAGCAGGGCAGGCATGAACCTGATCACATCCCTGCAGATCTAAACTAGGGGTGAAGCTCAAGTCACCAGTGTTTCCAACCTATCAGCCCCTGAAATAGATATAGGAAAACTACCCTGAAATAGATATATGAAAACTAGTCTGTTTTGCATGTCAGTCACGCTTCCCTACAGCATGGTCCTACTCAAGATGTAGTACCCACAAACCTAGTATCTGGCACCTCATCATGACTATTACTGAACTATTACTAAAACTACTATTGAGAACCATCATTTTCATTTTTTTTAATGTGTGCATATCCACTGGTGCTCAAATGGTATGATTAGAGAGGACATAAAAATTGAACAGATTGGATGGAATAATTTATTACATAAAAGAACTATGCCACAGGTCCTGAGACAGCAGTAACACAACTGAAGACAAATTTGAATACGGTGCTACAGTTGCCTTTACCTTTAATTTTTTTTTTTTTTTTTTTTTTTTTGGATTCACACACCCTCAAGATAAGCTTTGAAAGCACAGGCAGACTTCTAAGTTAATGATTAATAGTGAATAATAAGCGTGCATGCAGAAGAAAATGTTAAACATTTATACTAGGAGGGTCATTTTGGTTATTTCTAAATTATGAATCTTTTCATCTGTCTCAGTAACATGCTTCATGAAAGTCTTGACCTCAGCCTTTTCTAGTTTTTAGCCATACAAAGTCAGGAAGAATTTACAAGTTACTACTTTGAATGTAATATGATATAATTCTCATTTTGGGGTATTTTGCACATTTGTGGGTTTAAAATACCTTCTCTGTGACGCACAAAGGAAAAAAGGAGTAAACTCTCAAAATCTTCCTGACTCATGCACACACTTCCAATTATTCCAGATTTAGCCATAAGCAACCATTTCTTTACTCATGTCATCAACAAAATAGTACCTCAATACACTATCATACTGTCACATTCACATTTCCAACACTTATGCTTCTATTTTTTTTTAATATTTCACTATTATAAATAGTTTTCCCCTTGAAAGCTATAAAATAAGATTACTTTTTTGTTAAAGGGCAATTTTTGACATATGGTGTTATGAAAGAATCCATGAAAGTGGCATTTATATAAAATATACTCGGGGGAGGCGGGTGAAACTTTTCTTTTTCCCCTTTTCCCCCAAAATTTTCTTTATTCATCTCAATGTGCTTTTCTATTATAAAAAGTGTGTCAAAAATATTTCGTCCTATTTTGACTTCCCAGTTGCACAATCATAGCTTGAGTTTTGCTTTTTTATTTTGTATGATAAAAACGTGTAAGTAAATAGCTAAGCAAGCATGAAGAAAACATAGTGATTCTATTCTAGGAAAAGATGACGAGTACTGAGAGAGTGAAATGACTGAGTGATCAGCAGAGCATTTCATAACCAAGGCTTCTCCCAGATCAGGTGTTAACAGTTAATTTAGGTCTTATTTTGTGAATATATGAATAATCTGAGTGCTATACACCTGTTGTGGTTCAAGCAATGGGACCTTAGCAATGAAGCACATGATGCAACTGAGAGTTCAGTTTCACTTCAGACAAGTTAGAAAAAAAACACATATCTATGAAACTCAGAAATCCACAGTAATTTGAACTGTTTCCATTAGAAAATTATTTTCTTTAAAGTCAGCTATACAAACAATTCCTGGATGTCCTCAAAGAACACAAAATATGCTTTTCTACTGTCCCTGTGTACACTGCACAACCAACACAATGCTTTGGAATGGCCACACAAGTTCCTTGCTCAGCACTGAGCTCCATGCTTTGTATGACATGAGATTGTACTGAACAGAGCAATCTGTTTAGGGACAGAGATGTGAATGTTTCATGCAGCACAAACTAGAGACTGATTATAAAAATAAAGTGATAAGCATCACAATCAAAGAAAAAGCACGTAGGAAGTGACTGCAGTCAGCTCCTTTCCTTGAACCTCCTTGCCATATACCCTGGAGCATTTATCAGCTGGATACAATTTGCAGATGTTGCTAGACCCCATGCTGGCAGGCTGAGCAGGGGTTGGGAGTGCTGGATAAGCATTGTGGCCCCTCTCATTATTCTTCCAGACAGCATTACGGCCAGCCAGGCATCAAGGACGCAAACATGAAACATTCACAACTCATTCATCCCACACACCCAGAGAAGTCTGCAGAAGGTTTTATGAGAAAAGCAGCTGGACTATTAAGGGAAGCTGCTTCTCCAATAAACTATTTGAAAGTCTCATTGTAACTACTACATACACATTTTTATTTTCACTGTTCATTTCCAAAAAAAGCTGGTCAGTCTAGGACCAACCTTACTTACAACCTTAAGGACATTACAAAACCAAGAACTAGGAACAGTTCATTTTGGTAAGGCTCAGCTACTGAAGTTTAGCCCTATCCTTCTGCATAGGATAAAATTTCCTTCATTTAAATGAAGTCAAAATTTGTTGATCTGTCAGAATGAAAACTACTAAACAAATACACCTGTTCTTTTATTTTGACAGAAACTAGAAACCTTGTTTTTAGAACAGTATTATCAGCTATAAACAAAAGCTACCGTTTTTCACATTAATGGATTACGCTTGCCACACAGCTGCCAAAAGAAATGTTTCAGAAGTACGTTTTCCACCATTAGAAGTGCAATAAATGCACACAAAGTATGAATTCCTCAGCGTTTCTCACCTGTAGGCACCTTTTTACTTTTTTAACATCTCTGGATCTCAGTGGTCACAAAAATTCCAGACTGTCAGTAGAAGAAGTTCTGCTAAATCTCAGCTCAATGAATGTTCAGACAGCCACAATGTACCTTTCCATACAGCATCCTTGCTCTGTACCTAAATCTTTGTTGGAAAAAAGCAGCTACTGCAATGCAATACAGACAGAAAAGTTCCAGTATAGCACAACAAAAGCAAAGTATTATAGGTCACATGTACATTAAGAGTGCCTTACCAGTATACCAACTTTACCCCTTTCACTCAAGAGGCAACTACACTGGCAAAGATACCACAGGAGGGCTGAGGTTGGCAGGGTCCTCTGGAGCTCATCTGGTCCAGCCCCCCGCTCAAGCTGGACCACCTAAAGCCAGTTGCCCAGGACCATATCCAGACGACTTCTGAATATGCCCAAGGAGGAAGACTCCACAATCTTCCCTGGGAGGCTATACTCTGTGTCATACTTGGTATCAATACTGCAAAACTGTAACACGAGCCAGAGAAAGCTAAAAGTTTAGGTTCCATTTTAGTGCTGCAAAGGTTTTTCATAGCAAAAGTCTATTAGTAACAAATCACATCTTTCTGCACAACCATGTCAGTCTTAGGGTAGATAGGGTAGAAAAAGGTCACACAGGTAGATAAGGTTGATAACAAACATCAGTCAGTCCTATCACTTGTGATGCATCTCATCAAACACAATAAATTGGTCAGCATTATCCAGTA
The DNA here is from genome assembly GCF_000696875.1 of Nestor notabilis. NCBI lineage: Eukaryota > Metazoa > Chordata > Aves > Psittaciformes > Psittacidae > Nestor > Nestor notabilis. The sequence goes on from NW_009943611.1 coordinate 31,845, forward strand.
GATACATTGTGCTTTCCAGACTATATATAGTTATGTATTACAACTATGGATACCCAGGCACCAAGCCTGAGCTACCCTAACACAAAGGCCCTGAGTGGAAGTAACTCCTATCATCCTTGGCATCTGCTCAACACTGGCAACTATCACATTAACTTGGTGTGACACAGGTGAGAAGGGGTGCACAATAATTAATCTGTGACTGCGTTAGACTGAACCAGGATATTAGTCTCAGCACTGAGTGTCATTATCCACCTCAGGTGAGGTTATATGGAAGATCACTGCAATGAAAAGTAGCATGTAGTAACTTTCCATTTGCAGGGGTAGTAATTGTCTTTTTGGTGAAAGTCTCCCAGACAGCTATTGCAGAAAGTGTTTTTTCTACTCTCTGCTGTCAACCCTTATTTCATTCAATATGTATTGTGAAGCATCAGAAGGGAGCATTAAGGTTTGGTAAAGAAATCAGTTATGTTGCAATAACTTCAGCAGTAAAACTTGGAATAAAATAAATCAGAAAACTAGGTTGATGTCTTAGAAATTAAGAGGAATTAAACACAACAATTAACAAAAGAGAGCACGATACTTTGCAGCATTTCTTTGGGAAAAAAGCTATTCAGAAAGCTACACTGTTTCTACGGAAACACACAGGAACAGTTTAATTAAGCTATTAAAAATGTTTAAAATATATGTTCTCAGTGAGAAGTTACATGGGCCATGAAGTTGGTCTGTGACAGATTGAGACTAATTGTCACAAAATAAGAACACCAGTTTCTTGACGATGGAATATATTGAGCTGAAGTTCCAAGTATGAGCAGAAGTGGTAAAGACAACTGCTGTATTAGAATAAGAAAATTAAAGGATATTATTACATCACAACAAGATTAAATATATGGCTTAGAGGACATTTTCATTCTCAATAAAATGGAGAAAACAAGAGGAAATTGAAACCAAAGGAGCATAAATTTCCCATGCTTTCATCAGCTATTTTTTCTCATAGCAAAGTTTCATTAAACAGTTATCTTTCAAACTTTCTGCATGTGAACAAGGAAGTAAACGCACAGGCAACAGTTACTGACAGAAAACTAAAATGCATTTTTAATAAATTTTGAATGGTTGTTTGGGAAGGGTGTTGGGATTCTGGCTTTTTCCTTCCTTTACTTAAAAAAGGGGTGGAAAACCCTTCAAAATCTCAAGTCTGTCATAATTACTCCTTAGCAAAGACATGCAATTTGTCTTTAACTATGACACCACTCTGCTTGAGGAAAAGGGTAAGAGGCTGCAGAAGGAGCAGATGGGAAGCATGCTTAGTACCTTCACATCACTGGGGCTCCAAAATTATTATCTGCTCTTAGAGAAACCTCAAGAATTCTGCCTTCTTTCAGCTGCTGTATCATTCCACAGTACAGAAGAGACAGTGGATGCAGGGAACCGTTAACACGAAGCAGAGCAAGGGTGTCAGCAGCCATGTAAGAACAGTATAGATCTGCGCACGCTGTCATTCATGGTTAATATAAGAAGAATTGTGCTTGTGGAAACAGAATTTCCCTAAGAGTTAACAGAGGACAGGAGCAAGTTTACCCAGCGACATCTAGAATCTGTGGCAAAATATAGCTAGAAAGGATTTCCTATGGAGCCCACTGTCATGAAGCAAAAACATTTATTACCTCCAGGCATCTTTAGCTCACAGCACCTGAAATGCTCTTTTGCACATCAAAAATTCTGAAGGCCAGATTGAGACTTAATAATTCTACAGTAACAATAAGGTTACGGTACATAACCATTATATTTTACTATTCTTCACATACTGATTTATGATGCAAAGATGACCTGTTCAGCCCTCTAGGAAGAAAACAGTAATAAAAAAACAAACAAAAAAACAAACAAACAAAAAAAAACACAAAAAAAAAGTAAACTAAATAGGAAGTGTATTTTCTCTTTTTAAAAGGCAAAGGCTTCATCTTCATCTGCAGATAAATAAATGAGGATGAAGAAAATATAGGGGATGTGGTGCTCCATTAGCAAACATCACATCTGTTACTCATATTTTAATATCTTCACTGTCACCCTGAAGCATACCATGTGCAATTAAGAGGAAATTGCAATGCAATTTTTTAAGTAAGTTATTGTCAACAGACATACAGCACTAAGCCAACTGCAAATCACTAAATCAATTCAGCACCAGTTTAAAGTTTTGATTAATCGTCAATTCATTGCTATGCTACTATAATATGTTATTAAACGCACCCACCACTTTAAGACTCCCTCATTTCATTTGTAATTACAGTAAATATTGATTGCAAGGGTGGCCTGGAGACAGCTCCAAAATGTGCAGCTGCGGTCCCTGGAGACAGAGCCTAGTGACAGTATTCTGTTCCCATGATTGTCCTTCAGACAAACTCAGCAGCGATATAAAAATTTAATATATTAATTTACTGTTTAAAATTCATACCTGCTTGGATTTTGCTCAATTAAGAAGAGATTTGTTACAGCACTTTTTTTTTTTTTTTTTTTAAATAGAAACCTTAATCAGTTTTGTCTTTAAATGCTGTTGCAGAGACTGTTCCAAAGCAGCTCTGAAGATAAGTCTGAAAAGTGAACTACGCTCTCAGAGTACCACTAAGAGCACTGGCCACCATTAATCTTCTCCCTGGTGCATACACAGAGTAAAAGGTGAGCTCTTTTCAGTAGAGGGCATGACTACACTTCTGTTCCGACATCTGTTCCTGCTGTTGCAGGGAGACAAACTCAACAGTCCTCTTCCATCCCACTCCCTTTCACATTGCCCCTTCCACTAAGGGGATATCTCCAGCCTCTCCCCCTAAAACCTACTATATGCCCTGTCCACAAAAGGTGCATACACTCAAAATCTTCTTCACATTCTTCTTGCCACATCTAGGAGAAGCCTAGCAGATAGTCCTTGATTACAAACTTACAAGCATCTCCAGGCCAGCTTCCCTGCAGCTCCTAATGGGACAGCAGCCATAAAAAACATTTTGTCCATGAAGCTCCCCTAACATAATCAAGTTGGCACGCAGCGGATTTGATCACAGTTTTGCATGCACTTCCATACAGAATGAAAGTAAGTTAAATTTTAATTTTTACACAAATTGATTAAACAATCCTGTGAAACACATCCAGATTATCTTGTGTAAACACACAGTGCACACCTACTGTTGTTTAGAAAGCTAGTGGTCTAACTACAGGCTACAGCATGGTTTCATTTAAAGGCACCATCAATATTTGGCAGAGACTCCAGTCACACCTTAAACCCAGTTCCACTAGAAGATTTTGCAGAGCACAAATGCTACACATGCACACACCAAACCAACACATTGAAAAACGCATCTAAAACCAGACAGCTAAAAGGTCAGCATGGGGCACAGACTAATTCATCCACGATAGTACTTCATCGCATGAAAGCACCATCAGTGCAACTTGCAATTTATTGCCATCAGAATATAATTATCATTTGTCCCAAACATTTTTATCTAGCTGTATGTGCTCTATTAGAAGCCACTAAGGCTATATCTGCACAAGCTGATTAAACTGTACCAATAAATATACCCAGGCACGGGAAATTTCATTATCCATAATGTTTGTTAGAATGACCCGCAGCACAGCTTCCATCAAAGCTACTTATCATTCATCCCAATACCTCCCACATATCCTCCAGGAGCCAGCTGTATCCAGGAAATATTCCATGTATACAATCCCTTTTCCAAAGACTAGGAAGTTTTAACAGTATCAGTGCAGGATTTCTTGTGCTGTTTGGCTTCAGTGTGAGCAAGTGCTCCTGGACATACTAACTTAAAAGTAGAGATGCATCCTCAAAGATTTGTATTTTGTACATCGTTAAAAGGGAAGTGGAAGCCTATCCATAGGGTAGGCAAAGAAGAAAACCTCAAAGTGACTGACCCTTCAGCCCACAGCAAAGCATTGTTTCTCTATGAATCTTCCTTCTTACCATCAAATACAGATGGGATTGCTATTTGTTTGTCATTAAACACATCTCGCGAAACAAAATTCCATCACACATACGGAATGTCAGGAACTAGTAAAATAGACTCCAAGTAACCATAAATGCAAAGGAGCAATCTACAAGGAATTTTAAACTAACCAGTTTGTTTCACGACTTTGATACTATGTACTAAAGCACTGTTTGTAGCACTGTAACCTGTCCTCCCTCTTGCAGTCAGCCATGACAGAAGAAGATGACTAGAATCATTCCGTCAATCATTTGAGGAAGAGGTTGAACAACAATCAAATTAACTTTTTCAGGGTTCGTCTACTTATACGCTCTAAAGAGTGAACTGATTTTAGCCAAGAACAAAATTTCTCCTTTCTCCATGTTTGTGGTATTCAGAGTGATACAGAGGGGAAAAAAAAGCGATGCAAGCATGTGCACTTATCATATGTTAACGAAACAAAGGCCAGGTCTTGTGCACATGTGTGTATGCTCTGAACAGCTGACATGAGTTTCTATAATGCATCTACAGATCAAACTTGGCTGTACTATAACTTCACGTAATACAGTACACGCAGATAAAAAAAAAAAAATCTAATTACATTTTTTGGAACTTTGCTTTCATTAAAGTACCTCAACAAAGCAGCCAAATCTCTGAAAGTTCTCAGTAGTAAGTGGATTACAATTTTTGCAGGCACTGTTGCATGCTGAGAACTTTCAGATAAGGCAAAGCAGAGGCATAGCATGATCAGTTTCACCATCTGGTGCAACAGCAATTGGCTCAAGAGTAAGTAATAATTACAGCAATGGAAGTCAAAACTATAATGGTGGTATAAACACAGGCTAAAATGGCAACACTGTCGCTATCTGGCACAGGACTCAACCACCTTATCATCCAGCTCAGGCTGCAGAAAGCTGCTGATCCCTGTGGACCCACTTGCAATAGGCACTGCGCATAGAAACGGATTTTCTCTACCACCCGCTCTT
>NW_009943611.1:36823-71047 GCF_000696875.1 Nestor notabilis
AGTTTAAAGTTCACCTGTAACTGTAGCCACGTATCCTTCAAATCAGGGCATTGAGCCACTGAAAATTAATGAGCCAACAAGAAAAACCTAAAGGCTGTTTTTCTGGATAACATTTTTCCCAAATAATAAAGTTAAGGACACAATATCCATATCTATATACATTTTGGAGAGTTTCAGTTCATTCTAGCTGAAATATTATTGATATCAATAATATGATATTTCAGTTCATTCAGTTCATTCATTCAGTTCAGTCTCCTGGAGTGAACATCCATTTATAGATAGAGAGCATCTTTTTATTTAGTTTCATTGGAAAGAAATCCCATGGCTGTGATCCAGGGTTTCTTCGAAGTACAAGCTAAACCAGAGATTTGCTTCAGCTAAGCAGCCCAGGACTATAACAGCAATGCAGCAGCCTCCCAGAAAGCTTCCATGAAAAGCAACACCCCCCAAAGCCAACAGCAGTAGCTAAAATCTTTGTTCAGGTTAGACTGCTACACACCAGATCCTCTCACTTCACATCCTATTCTACGGTGTTTAAAAATGCACACAGCCGATGGATGTACAAACCAACCCCTGAAGGAGAAAAGAAAGCGAACTCAACTGCCCAGCTCCCACACTGGCCCCACAGAACAAGCAAGCACCAAGGTAAGATGGGCTGGCACAACTCTCATATTCTCTCCTACCCAACGCAGGGCTGGAGGAGCAACAGTGTGGGATGCTTCTAGACAGCTGTCCCACAGCTAGTGTGACCCTCCCACCACCTCACACTGAGGTAACATCTGCAGCTAAACAACCAAAACATCTTCAGGGAAATACAAAGGAGAATCCTTCAGGCCCTGCAGAGCAGAACAACCAGACAAGAGTTTGAAGAATCTGAACAATTATATTTTCTTAACATTTGGAGGTTTTTCCCACATTGGCCTTATAAAACATTAAGGCAAAATAAAAAGCATGCAAGAGTTTATTGCTACTCAGTTTCTCTTTTCCACCATTGTCTTCACTTCTCCCACCTACCATGTTCCTCTCCATCCTTTCCCCTCCTCACTGCTCCCTCCCTTCCCTACCAAACTCCTCCTGCCTGTGCTTAGCTGGAGCTGGTGGGATGGCACTGTCCACTATTGAGGCTGACACCTCACACAATCAGATCCTGTTTTCACCCATCCAGACGGCAGCCTTTTACGGCAACCATAGACTGAACAGTCTGGGGAACTTTCAGCTGAACATTTCAGTCACTGCCCGGACCAAGGTTATGGAAAATACAGGGTCTTGCTCACACTATACCACTGTGAAGACTATCCTCTGAGACATTCCACTACCTTTGGCAACAAGGGAAAGACAGGATACCAAGCATTTTCGTGTTGCTGCTCTGAATTCTAAATTTGCTATACAGTCAACCCAGTGGCTAAGCTAAGCAAAGAGCTTACTGCTGCTAGAATAGAAAGACCAGCTCCACCTTCACCCTCACTTCTTCCACTCCACTCGGAGTTCACTGTGATGCTTCACAAGCCATTTCATCCCTCTGAGCAACAGAAAACCGCTCTCATTTTTGGGTGAGTAAGGTCACCAGCCAAGCAAGTTTGTTCAATAGGGGACAAATGAGCACACAGCCAGAACTAGAACTGCCCTTGTGGTGGCAGCAAGCACAGAGATAATCTTGGGGGCATCTTGACAGGCTGCATCCTGAGTTATGCTGGAGAAGGAAAAGCAAAACTTTATTTCTACATAATTACCAGACACCACCTAGAGCCAAACATCTACAAACTGTCCAACTTCCATATATTTGTGTAAAGGCAAATATTGGCTGAAGCAATATTTTTACAATTCTACCTCTGTTCTAGAGCACAGGACAGAGATCATCATCTTCCACATCAGTCAAAGTATTACAGGGTCAAACTTCAGCACCTAAGATTGAATGCTGACTGAGAGTTATTACACAGATACAATCATGCAGTTCCCTGGTAAACACACAGGAAAAATTACTACCATTTACAGCACTGTTTGGAATATTATGAATAAAACTTTTAAATGGAAATGAGCAAACAGAAAACCCACTGACACTCTTCACAGAGACTTTTTGCCATTTCTTAGCCATGTATTTCGACATCTTGCAGTGAGTAAGTGTGTTAAGGAACGGCAGCACAAGCGTTATTTATCTCCTTTACATACCGCTGCTATGGTGCACTATTAATAGAAAGCATGTCACCTCCACTCTGTAGCGATTAAGGAGAAAAAGCAATGTCAGACTCAGGCCAAGCATTTCAGTCACGTAACTTGCCTAGCAATCTCCGTAGTCCTGGCCACGTTCCAGTCCTTGCACTACGAGCTGATCACTCATCATCTGCTGGTGAAAACAAAAATGTCCAGAGTGATCTTGAGTGGTGTCTATCATGTTGACTTTTATCCCCCGTCAGTAAAACACTTCCACTCCACAGAGTGGAATGAAGTCTTTCTCAGCCAAACTCTGGCTCCTTTGGAAAAGCTGTCATCCACCAGGTAACAGCCCAACTCTTGGAAGAAACTGTCCAAACTGACTGAAATCTTCTGCTCTTAAAGATCAGCCCTTCCAACCCTCTGAGCCCCATCTGGTTCACCTATTAAAAAGTGAAAGGGTGCAAGCTTACTACTGCTTCAGTAAATAAGAAGGATAACCACTAAATGCAACATTTTATTTCTGACAGTTTCCAGATCCTTTTAGCTGAATTATGCTGGATCATAAACACAACATATTTGGAGAACAGGAGTCTATCGTAAATCAGCTAAGGTCTATGCTTTCTCCGTTTACTTCTCTCCTTAGGCCAAAGTCAAATGCTAAGAAAAATAACATAAATCACATCTTTCAACACCAACAGTTGGCGAGCCTGCTTACACTTGGATGTTGCAGAGCGCGCTCCCCAAGATGATAAGCAGTGGAAGTGAGACCACAGATACAGCTGTGCCATGGGTGAAACTAAAAGAGGACAGAATGAGAGGGGGGCCTCCCCTGCACTAGTAGTGATGATCTTAAGGTCCTTTCCAACCCAAACCATTCTGTGATTCTATGATGATTTCCAACTTCCAGCCAGCCTCCCCTTAGCAAACAACCCTGAAATTCAGTGTTATGTTCTGAACTATCCCAAAGCTGGTTCAGAGAGTCATAAATCAGTTCCCTGTAATATCCTCCAATAACTCATGAAAGGGTGGACTGCACTATAATCATCAATAATGACTCATATCACACACTTTCCACACAAACGCACATAATGTCTTTCTTCTAATGCATACAGCAGGCATGCTGGATTAAACAAACAAAACAAAAAAAAAAGAAATGTCATAAAGGTGAGACTTATACACTTTTGCAGAGAGAGAAGTAAGGAAAAAGAACAGAGTTTCACAAGTACAAGGGTCACTTGTAACACTGGAAAACCAGCCTCTTGTAAACCTCTCCTTTGATCCTAAATCTTGCAGTAAGCCTAAATATATTATTTAGTTCAATCACACAACAAGAAAACATGAGGGTTTCAAAACCAAGATAAGACAGGACTGTCAATAGGCAAAAAGAGTAAAAAATCAGATTGAAAACAACATAGTCAAGAGGGTTTTGTGGCTTTTTTTAAGCTTATCTAGATTAGGATGGTTTTAAAAAAAATACTAAATACATCAGTCAAGAGTCAAGACAACAAAAAAAAATTACCTGGCACCAGAAAAACATTCCTCTGGCACGATTCTGCATCATTCTGCAGATACTTCAAAACCCTCCTTAAAACATTCCCTAAAGTTATGTATGATTTTCCATCCTGATAAGTAAAGTAGGCTTCCGTCAGTGTTCTTTAAAACAATCCTTCATTACCATGCTTGCTTTTCACATTTTCCTTTGTTTTCATGTAGTAGTCACCTAATCAACTGCATGCATCTTGTACAGCTGTACCACATGCTTTTTCTGTCATATCTGTATTGTACTTTGCTCTTTGTAGTGCTCAAAATTTTGTACCAAATACCACTAATAATTTGTAAATTTTGAAGCTTCTTGCAAAGCTTGAGAGACTAGAGGCTGTGTCTTGAACAGAAATTCAGACTGATTTTTGATCAAAATCTGACACTGCCTGAGTGCTTTAGAAAGTAAATACAAATAAAAAATGTCACAGACTAAGCAAATCCAGCTCTGTGACAGCAAGGCCCATTCCAATCCAGCATCAAACCTGGCAAACTGTGTGCCAGAGGTATGTGTGAAGACAAGCCCTTGTCAAACAGACAGGAAGGAGCATCCCTGCTGTAACCACCAGTTTCTGATGAAGCCTTCCAAATGAGACTGAGGTGCTGGCCCTGCAATTATTAAAACCAGTAGATGAAGAATGGCAACAGAGCCCTGTGTCAATCATACATTAAAATATGAGGTGAAGAATATTGGGCAATGAGGTCCTCTGAATTGGGGGAGAGCACATATTTTCACCTTCCAGGTGGCAGGCAAAATACACTCCCCTACTGATTCCTCTCTTACCCACTCATAAAATGTGTTCCATAATCTCCATTAAAAAAAGACACACCAAGCTGTAAGAGTCTGCAACAAACAGAAACACTTGTTACATTTAGGCCACCAAAAAAAAAAAAAAAAAAAAGAAAAAGAAAAAGAAAAAGAAAAACTCAACTTCTGAAAGATGACATGAGGAGTTACTCTTTCACCCACAAGAACTTTTAAAGAATTTTGAATCCTAAAATTTAAAACTTTACTTACAAAGCAGCAGCAAAGTCAGGATCACTGAAAACTTGGTCTTGGTACTGCTACATACACAAAGCTTTGAAAAAAATAGTTAAAAAGATGAATGAGAGGAAAACAATAGTGCAGGTAAAGGTTATCTAATTTCCTTGTCCTCTCATCTAGTCCCAATTAAAGCTGAACACTCAAAATCCATAGCTCATATTCATCCTTGATGCGAAGCGCAGGAGGAAGTTCTACATATCATTATCATAGTGAATATCAGACCCTGCAACCAAGCAGAAGAAACTGCTAAATCTGAAACTCCCTCAGGTTCTTACACACACAGTTATGAACCAAAGATAAGCAAGAAGCTGATCCTGCACCAGCTCTATTCCTCTTCCCACAACAACAAAACAAAGGAGGCTCAAGTAATTGAACAATTAAATTTAGGTAACCAATTCAAAGAATAATTAGATACTAACCTCTTATCTCAGGTAAAGATTTCTTTGAAACAAATAATAACAATAATAAAAATACACCTTTCAAAATCCAACATATTAAGGTTGTAGTCACCCCTCCCTCCAAAAAAATTATTTTTATATAATGCAACTCATGGTCAACACCACTTTCCATAGGCAAGAGACTTGTGGAATCAAAAGACATGGTCCAGGCACTGCTATCACACCTGCCAAGCCATTCACATGCTGGAGCAATGTAGGTCCTGACAGTGCCATCCAGGGCAGGAGAGCAGGGGCTGTAAATCACAGGCTTGCACATGTAGAGGAAGGGGGGAAAAAAAAAAGACAGACATTAAAAACTAAACTGTTACCAGGCTTTGGAGCAAGTGTTAAAAACCTACATTTTAATGACTGAACAAGTCAAGCCCTCCAGCCAAATTTCTACAAATATCAAAGCAAAGGTCTGGTGCTAAAAAGGAGTAGGTCACACTTTAATCTTGCAACTTGGATCAGATTTCCTTACTACAGAGAACACTGCCCACTAATCGGTGGTTTTTAGCCCCAGCTAGCAGACATGCAGAAGTTACCAGAGCTATCTAGAGGTACCTATAGAAAAATTAAAAAATAGTTTCTCTCCTCTATGGTTGTAAATGCTAGCTTTTCTAAATCACAAAGCAGCAGCCAAGGTTTCCCATTATCCAGGGAACATAGAACCTCCTTGATACCAAGCAAGTCTGATTAATACCTGCACCCTTGTGACTTCATCATCCCTTCTTTCAAAAGGGTTGACCTTTAATTTCTGATAAAGATCACTTCCACACTTCTGAAACCAGCAGAGAGATAGCATTGCCAATAAAAAAGAATTCTGTTCTTCTGTTCTTATTCTTAAGAATATCATGACTCCACTAGAGAAAAGTCTCTTTAGCTTCTTTTGCTATCCCATTTGACAGGTTAAAGGAATTTGGTTGCCTACTACCAATTAAGTTCCTGCTACAAGTGTTGGTTTGCGATAAACATGGAAGCAGTTCAGCCAGTCAACAGAGTCGAAATTTTCTTTCAGGGGAAGAAAACATGTTTCAGCAGTGACCCTTACAGAGCTCAAGCTGACCACAAGTACTTCAAATTCCTGCTTCCACTACTTGTTATCAGCCACTACTGGCCTGTCACCTGACACCTGGACTTGGCTGCATTAGGTGCTCAGGCTCATCAACCAGTGCGGGAAGCTGCTTGTGTTTCACTCAACAGCCTGTTGCTGCTGCTCTGTTCTTTTCCAACATCTCTCATGTTCAGCCCTGCTTCTGTTCCACACTTCTCTACAGCAGGAGAGAGAGGTCTTATCCAGGAAGGTTTTCCCTTTGGTAACGCTGAGGGTGACAGAGGAGAGTACGATGTGGTTGAGGTTTCCAGCCAAAGCTTGGGGGCAGCACTATCCCTTCACTCAGCTATTATTAACATGTCATTTGTGCTAACTTCCTGCACACACCTTCCTTGCTTTCTGGGTGCCCAGCTTGCAAATAGGATGTGAATTAAACGATCATGGTACAGATATAAAACCTCTGGGTTAGATTTTCCACTTTAAAGTTAGCTTCAAGTATTCAAATTTGCCAGTTCCTGACTGGTTTTCTTCCATACCCCATTTTTGAAGTACTGCAGTAACAAAACCAGCAACTGAACACACACCAAAAAAAGCATTAAATGTTGTTAAAAGTTCCAAACAGCAAATGGGTTTGGGCATGTAGGTAGAGGAGAAAAAGTGTACAGCCTTTAAGTTTCTAACCAAGAATCTCAATTCACTGTTTGCCAAAGAAACAAAAGACATATGTGACAAAGAGCATAGCTATGTTAACTTTTACAGAACGGCTTATACCTCACGAACTCCAAGCTTTCCAACAAGCCCATGGGAAAAAAATAAGACTTGTAGACACAGCAGAGTTGTGTTAACTTCAGTCTGGCACTGCACTGAACTGAAAAGTTGCATGACTTTCAGATGGGAGCTGGCTCCCAGCCAGCTAGCTTGAACCACGAAGAGAACAAGCTTACTCCTGCCTTTAAGTGTTGTGTGGGCACATTCAGAACACGGTAACAAGATGCACAAAAGGACACCAAGGAAAAACTGATACCTCTATGCTTATGATCATATAAAGGGGTGGGGTTGTGTTTTGTTTTGTTGTGTGTGTTGGGGACACACACACGGGAGGGTGTTAAACAACATGAACACAGCGTAGTTCTGAGAACACCCTTAAATTGCCATCATCTTCAATGTTACAGTAGTGGGAGTCAACGATTCAGATAATTTCCTGTAGTCATCTTCGCTACTTCTGCAACCAGTTCAAAGAATTTGTAAGAGGGCTGAATTACACCAATAGAAATAGTTCCAACTGACTTTATAATCAAGTCAGAGTAGAACAGAGATGATAGACTCTCTCTCTGCATACTCAGAATCACTTCTTTCTTGGTCAGAGCTGAATTCACTATCTCTCTGTGAAGTCCAGCAAACAAAGGACTCTGACTGCAAAATAAACCAATTCATCCAGAAGTTACTTGCATAAGGATTGCAAAGTGTGAACCCACAGTAATATTCAACAGGAGGCAAATCCATGAAAAAACAGTGCAGGAGACATTGCAAATGTCTTCTGCATTTGAATGAGTTGCACCAGCTCAGGTAAGTTGTGTTGTATTTAAATAATCAATCAATCAATCAATTAATACACATAGCAGTGCACAGCTTAAAATATTGTAAGCTTACATCTACATAGTATCAAAACAAGCTGAAACATATTTCATGGCTGAATATAAATGATCAGTAATTTAGAGGTAAGCATCAGAGCCCCAAATTTCAGAACCAACAGCATGGAAAAAGACATCAGTATCAACCAGTAAAGAAATTACTAACATATGTGGTAGAGCTCTAGCAATGTAGCACTAATTGCTAAAACTGCAGTATTACAATAAAGAACGCAGATGGTATTTGATATCTAAATAAATAAGAGCACCATACATGCCTTTTTGGAGGAAAAAAAAAAGCCTACATTAGCTTATAATTTGTTTAGTGACAAATTACATTCTGTACTTTGCAAACAAAGACCTTATAATCAAAATATAATTAATAAGTGCACAAACGAAGACTACATTTGTTAAAGAGCAGACTTCATCTCCCATATTTCACATACCTATTCCCTGAAGCTGGGCAATATTTCCTTACGTGCTGAAAGAGATGGTAGCCAAGGCTTGAAGCTGAGCAATACTCTTTTTCTAGCCCACTCAGAAATAAAGAACAGCACCCTTCAAAGCTTTTCTCAATGTCTCCCTTTGTATACAGCTGAATATGAAAAGCAGACAACAACCCATTAGTCAGGGCAGAAGAGTGAGTTTTTCAACTGACTGCTTTATCTGATTTATTCCAAAGACTTGAAATTAAGAAATAATCATTGTATATTCTTACAGAAACTGAAAAAAAAAACGCTTGAGCATGTTGTTTTTATTCTGCAAGCCTATCTTCCACAATCCCAAGTATCCCAAAGCTGAAAACCTGTTTTCTATAAAGATACTATTCAAGCTGTAATTATGCTTGCAAGCATGAAAAAGGTCAGCAGACTTTTCATTCTCTACCTTAAAATATGGGCAAGTAGTTAGCTTTGATGCCAGCTTCTCCTATTTACTTCTTTTACTAGTATCATTTCCAGTTTCTAATGCAAACCAGATGATAACAGCACAATTCTGAGAAGCACAAAATAGCTAGGTGTGTCATTTCCACCACCTGTTCTTTACTGAAGCAGAAAATATGTATCTCACTCTAACTTTTCCAATTTTATACCACAGCTGATCTTGTTCTGCAGCTCACACACAATTTACATGACTGAAAACAAAATTGTTTACAGCACTGCCAGAAAGAGTCACTTCTTTTCTGCCAGGAAACACACTGACATCTCCATGCACAAGCCCAAATGCAAGGACTTAAGCTCTGGATGGAGAAGGACTTCTATCACCAGTCCCTTTGCTACACAACAGCTGACTGATGGTGGTTGCAACACCAAGCTGATCTGCACAAGACCTTGCATCACAAGTGCAGACCCCTCTGCATCACTGGCTCATGCTGCTGACGGGCCAGACTATCCTAGACACCCATGTGTGCTGTGAGAAGGATCTTCCCACGCTTAACATGACACTGAAAGTTAAGTGTTAAATCTAATATAGCAGAATATTTAGGTTTCAAAACAATTTTATCGTTCCCTGTTGAATATTCTTCGAGGTTTTTGTGCCAACTACCATCCAAAAAAAAAAAAAAAACCCACAAAAAAATCAACCTGGATACTATTATTATTGAATAGTTTCCAGCTAAGACTTTTGTGTCAGTAGGGGTGAAGTAAACACTGGAGATATCCCTAGTGCTGTTTTACACTAATTAAGTTGTAACTTCACACATAACTAACTGAACAACACCAAAACAAGTCTGCCCAATTTATTAAATAATTTATTCCACTGTAGTTTTGATTAGAAGATCTCTATTTCTATAAGTAGACAGAAGTATCTTTTTTTTCATATAAAGATAATCATGTTATGTTTGTAAAACATGTGAACTCAAACCATCTAAAAATTCCACAGTTCCTTAACTTATTGACCAGCCATATATTTCTTTTAAATACAAATAATGGTATTTGACACTCAAGCACTAAAAATTCACATCTGAATATGAAAAGCATAAAGTAGTTGGATAATAGTTTAAGAACACCTACATTCTTCAGAGCTGTATTGTAAATGTAACGCATACAATAACCCCAATGGAGTCTGGAAAATAATTACATATTATTTCAGGTATTTCATAATAAGACATATTTGTAGGTATTTCAGAATAAGACCAAAAGTACTCAAAACAAATATAATAGTAGTGGATAAGTATACAAATTTTTTTTTGTCATTTCCAAATAGATGCAAAATTGACCTTACTGTCTTTATCTCATACAGTTGATGGTGTTTTATTACATGGCAACTCTTACTAACCCATTGTTCTTAAAAATCACTAACTGGTACCTTAATCCTCAAGTAGTCCCTCAAGAGGACTATTTCTAGAACAAAATGTTCCTCCCAGCACTTTGCTTTATCTGAAGCTGGTTCATTTATCAACACAAAGCTACTGTTTTAAAAATATCACTATAATGTAGAATTCTGCAGAGATATGTAAAAGTTGTTGAAGTCAGGCCACTTTCATGCCATAGGCCATGGTGCAAAACCGCAAACAGCTTTTGCTGTCACACCTAAGCCAGAAAAGAAGCAAAGACAAAGGGTTTGGAACATTGTAAGCAGGTTGCCACAGAACATAGCACCTCAATCTATAGGTAGTTAGGACTGTTTAGCAACTAGTTAAAGTACGAGTTGGGGGGGATTTTTTTATTGGTTTTGCTCACGCACACTATTTTTATCCCATGCTCTCTGGGAGTCTGTTTTCAGCTAGAAAATTCTCTATAAAAAACAGAAGAATAAAATTTTGTAATTGATACTTGGTGTCAGGTAGATGTAGAAGTAGATGTAAAAGAAACTCAGGCAAGAGCACAACCTATGGTAATGCTTTTTGATTACCAACTAGAAGACGGGAAAAAATCCCAAACCAACTTTGCTGCAAGCATGAGAGAGAGTGAGACTCCATAATTCAGAAGAGAAGCCAAGTATAAACAAAGGAGGCTGACACTTTAGAGTACTAGATTCCAGCCTCAGTACAATACCATTAGGTTAATGAAGATATCTAGGAAGAGAAATGTACATGCTTATTTATTTTTATTACTTCTTGCAAAGGCTGCTTGGCTTTGTTTAGCTTCAGATATCATGGTTTCTAAAGATGTAATCTCCACAAGAGAGCACCTACCAGACTGAATATGTAGATCCAAGTAGAGCATATTTCACCTAATGCAGTCTCTCATTTCTGTGGCAATCCAAATGGTTTCCTGCAGCTGAGCCACAGGGTCTCACTCCTACAAAGACAAGACACTGCAGAAGGTACAGCTGGAGCACACCATGCAGCTGTGGGACATGCTGGGGCTGGCCCAGTGAGACCTACCCACCGCCCAAGACTGCAGCTGCTCAGAAGCTGCCATGAAAAATGTCATTAGACAAAGCTCAAAGCCGACATAAAACAGCAACTGTATGTGCGCAAGGGAAGAGTGAATGCAGTATCCAAAGCCGCCTGTCTATCATCTAGTCTCAGTTTGTTATGATTAGTAGGTATCACCATTTGCTGATTGCCTACAGAAAACACTGGCAGTTGGAGCCCAGCTTTGTATCACTGAATCCACCTGCAGAACTGGGCAAAAGTATTGACAGTGACAGCAAAGGACAAGAATAGGTAAGCAACCAAGTTCCTGTCATCAAAAATGAAAAAACGAAGAAATGAAACTATGAATCTTAGAGATAAATTCACAACAGAACTATTTGCATCTCAATAATCTGACACTACCTACAAGCTAGAGGAAGCAGGAAGGAAATAAAAAAAAAGGGAGGGGGGGGGAATCACATAGGAAAATAAGATTTCTTCATTTTCTTTGTTTTACAAGGAAAAGCATTCTAAAACTTAAATATTATTTATGCTCTGTCCTCATGACGATCTACTGGATGCTCATGCTAAAGAGAGGTTTCATCTACAGCCACGTTTTTTTAATAGCATCTGCAGTTTATGTTCCAGGACAAGTGCCAGTAGCTAATGATCCTCCTGTTATCAATTCTCCCCAGATGGGATGAAAACTCATTTTCCTGGTCTTTCCACATAAAAAAACCTGTCTTGCTTATTACAACTATATACATATACAAATAGTTGGGGTAGTGGAAGGCATTTAACAGGATCAGGAGAATCACTATGGCCAAACATAAAATCCACTTCTGGCACAGGGATTTTGCAAGCAACCTTGCCACCTTACTATTACTGTAACTGATCCAAATCCTCTGGCTATAGGAATTATGCAGGGAAGGATTTACAAATGAGACACCTCTGTCTTACTGTGGATTTGCTTTTAATCACAAACTATGTTTCTGCATCTAAAGAAAAGGGAACAGGTAATACAACACATACACAAATGAAACATACAAGGTTAGCGGGAAAAAAAAACCAAAAAAAGTGGCACAGCATGATCCCTCTGCCAGCCACAATTTTTCCACCATTTCCTCACCAACAATAGGAATGACCAATTCAGATGACAAACCACAATACATCTGAGGAGTTCTGAACTCGTGTTCTGCTCGGAATTGGGCATCACCTCCTGGGTGCTCCTTCCAAGACACCATGGATGAGTAGATTTCCTTAGACTTAAACCATGAGCCACAGAAGTTAAACAGATTAAAAGCTCACAAAGAACTGATTAGGAGGGGATTCAAGGACACAAGACCTCTTAGGTGGCAAATTAAAGACAAAGGGGTGTCTCATCTAAGTAGGTGGACAAGTTAATAGTGAACTCTGAATCCATGAAACATTTCCCACCCCCAGTAACAATGGTGAAATAAGAAAAGAAGCCTGGTCTCAAGATCATAGTTAGCTTCATAAAAGAGGTATTTATTAGAACCTTTAGATATCTTTTTCCTACCACTGTATACCAACTTTTTCAGAACTTATTCTGGAGGAACAGATACTTACCTGAGAATCCCATTCTGCATAGCTGTAAGAGAACACATGCAATTCATCTCACTTTCTTTTTCATTGTTAGACTTCTAACTCAAGGATATCTTCATCTTACCCCAGTACAAATTTGATTAAGGGATGCAAACCTTCCACCTTTCAATTACACAGTAAATTTTGACTGCTTCATGAAACTGATTAAACCTGTCATATCCTTGCCCATAGATAACATAAAATGTGTGTTCGGTACAGAACCAATTATCTTAGACCAATGAAGGAGGCATTCTTCCTCCTTTGAGTTTTGGGGTGAATTTTTTCATTCTTTTTTTATACCTACCAAGTCCTCTTAACTGAGGACTTTTCACTGCAAGGACAGTGAAAAGTGAATTGTGAAACAGCACTATTAATCTCACACTTTTCACAACATCAGTCGTGGTTTAATTCTCTACAGGATTGTAGGCCAAGTACTTAAAGACCTCAAGAGTACAAAGTTTCCAAAGTTGAAATACTCCGTAAAATATGCTGAGAGAGACCAAATGCAAACAAACATGGTTTGAACATGGGTGGTTGACCAGATGATCTCCACCAGTCCTAACCAATCTACACAGTGATTTTGTGACAGTCACAACAAATACACAGCACCCACCTGGGGCATGGTGAGGAACCAAAGCCTCCTGGGAAATACAGGCTACAGAGGGGAAGTGTAGTCACTGCCCAGCTCTCTTTTCCTGTTTAAAGACCAACTTAGAAGTAGTAGGATTGCCTGGAGAAACAATTTTTGTTCTCAGTTCTGTTCAGCTGGCTTCCAAAAGAGCTGAAACCATCAGCTTTGAATAAGTAACGCACACTCTGCAGTGTCTATGGGCAAATGGCTACATTTACTTTAAATTCACTGTTAGAACACAAACTTCTGTGAGTTATTTGGCAAGCAGAATACATTTTCTTTCACTACTGAATAACAAATGTCAAAAAGAGCCTATGGAGCCAAAACAATGAAAACAAATTTAAAAAAAAAGAAAAAAAAATTCTTCTAATGTCATTAGAGCATAAAGATCTAAAGATAAATTCAGATGATATATCACATACAAGAGTTAAAGCAGAAACATTTCCAGTTAGCCCTTTTTCCAAAAGGCCTGTTTGGAGAAGTGGAAAGTTTCAAACGCACAGATGTTTGTGATTGCACACTAGCAGCCTGCTGGGAACCATTAATGGTGTAGAGAATAAAGTTATTCAATCATCTACAAGTCACTTTTGAGAACTATTGCCCTCAGTCAAGGGGGTGATTAATGGCATCCAGCAAGGACAAAGATTACCCCCTGCCCATGCAAGCTCTTTGATTTTAATGCAGTTAAGCTACTGAAGTAAACAAAGCAATTTGGGTGTTCAACTAGCTCTCTGTCTCATTAAAAATTATTTGACTAGACTAGTGGTAAAAGAATATTGCATATGTCCCCAAATTCAATTTGGCATTCTGTAATCATAGCAGCAATTACATTTGCAAAAAGTTAAGAAATTAACTGTGGCAGAAAATGGTCAACCTTTCATTAGGGACTTTCATTAGGATTTTCATGTGTAACAAAATTAATATTTTTTAATCCCCATCGTACAGCAAGCTCGATTCTGTACATCTAAGAGGACGGCAGCAACTACAGTCACCAGGCAAAAGTCTCGACAAGCATTTGCAAATTTACTGTTCAAAACCAAACAGCACTCTACCGCTCCCAACCAGGATTCCTGCAAACTGCAAGTTCAGCATCCCTCAAGAACACCTTCTGCAGTCTTGTGTCACGCTTCACTTGGCACTTCATGCTGGAGCAAGTTCTCCTTCCCTCTTTTGTACAACCAAAACAATGTGTGTGAATGCAGCAATTGAATTGTCAATGCATTTTGTTTCTCTATTTGTCAGGTGCACCATAATTGTTTGAGTTCAGTGTTCTTGTAGTAGAAAATTTGAACTCACAATACCTGTGAGCCCATATATGGCTACGTTTGTGTTTGGCACACATTCAGTGACAGAGACAGATACCACAGAAGTCACAGATGGAAGCGAGCTGATTCATAGCCAGAGAAATACTTCGGCAAAGCAAACAGCAAATCACTGCCCGGCAGTACTGGAGGGAGTATCAATCTGGTCATGACCCAGTGATCATTTTAGTTCCTGTTAAAGTGATGCAACACAACCGTGTCTGAGAACTATTTACTGAGCTAACATCACCAGCTTGCTGTGATGTCCCATGCGGGCTCTCGGTCCCCACGAACCAGGCAGCCTGGAGGCTGGCTGCAGTGCCACACCATAACCTCAGGTGCCATTTGCAACACGTCTGCATCACCTTCCCAGTGTATCCCACAATCTTGACATTGTCCACTGCTGTTATTACAGAGTACAGAAAGAAAGGAAAAAGAAATTAGAACTCCTCATGTAAAGCAGAGCTGAGAGCATACCATCCTTGGATGTAGAAAATGTCACCAGTCACCTATTTCACAATGCACCAAAGACTGTTTTCAAACCTTCAGACAGTTATCCGAGTCTCATTTTTCCTCACATTCATCCCAACATCACCAGCCTTCCGTGTCTGACAACTGAGAACAATGTATCTGTTTCCCACACATCCTGATCAGCCTCTTTGCTCTGAACTCACTCCAACCCATCTCCTAACACCCTGCTACTTCCTAACCACTCATCTTGACCTTTCTTTTATCTTCCTCACACAATTTTTGAGCATCTACTCTACACATGCCCACAGCACTGTAACCTGATAGAAACTGCAAAACCTGCTTACACTTGACAAAACACAACAGATGGCAGAGATGATTATTTCACTTTGTCAGCACAACACAAACAGCAACCAGAAAGTATATTAATAAATACAGTTTCCAGATCAACACAAATAATATAACTCACATACACAGATCTGACGAGCATTTTAACCTCCCACTGCCTGGTGCTAGAGAACTTATAAGCAGTAGATATTATTGTCTGGTAAATTTACTGAGAAGGGACAATCTATGAGGCCAAAAGCACAAGAAGGTGACAAAAAGAACCAAAGCTTATCAAATAGGGGTAGCCTTTTATTTTGTGTATTAACAACTAAATTAAAGGCGGGGTGGGAAGAAGCCTCCAGCCACGTCATCCTGAGAACAGATTTAATCCATACCAAAAAGGCCAAAGGTTTGCTCCAACTGATACTGTTATACAGCATTAGAAACCAATTTTTGCCACCACTCCCAGCTTTCACATTGTGTACTCTGAATCATGGGAGAACTTACCATCCCCAGGCAGCAGAAGTCAACATAAAATAACTGTAACCACCCATGTCTTTTTTTAACTTATTTCTAACCCTCTAATCTATCAATTTACCAACTCCCTTGCTGTATTTAATATGCAAAAAAACTTGGAAGTTTCTCAGGAAAAATAATCATACATTTCCAGCAATACTTATCTGTATGTTGCTTTGGTTCCAAATGCAAAGTAAAATATAAGAAAATTATGTTGACTTGCTAATGTATTACAAAGAGTTCTACAGTATGCTTCCTTTCTAGCTTTTGTTTCCCTACTTTCTGTTCTATTAAAAGAATTCTTTCTTTTTAGTTTTAATTATCTTCTCTTTACCCTTTCTTCATTTCTTAGTTGACAGGATATTTCTACTTATGGGAAGGGCTCTTCAATAAATAGGACCACTACTTTAAAGCTTCAGTTAATTCGTTACTTGCTTCCTCCCTTGAAGCAGTTGGCCATTGAGCAACTACTCTTCTGAAGGAGTTTCATACACAAATCAAATTTCAACAATCAAAACCAGAGCATTAACTGTTACCATAAAACCTGAACTTCACCATCCAATGAAGCTACAGATACTGAAATCTAAATATCTGAAGTCAGAGTTAATGGATTTCTGTGCCACTTCCATTACAGCTTTCTTATTTGACCTTTCAAGATGTCTCCAGTTTTAATGCAAAGGACAAAGCAGAAGAGACACGCAGCCTTTTTAGTCGAGATTTCTTTGTTAAAGCTGTTCTTAACTGCTAGCAGATGCAGCTTCTTAAAGCTTCATCTTGAATGATGTTTTCTCAGATAAAAATCTTCTCCAGTCTGTTACATGTACACAAAAGTTGAGAAATTTCATTGTTTTCAATTATGTTTTCAGGAAACTGGATAAGGGTGATCTGACAGCATCACGATAACAGAAGAGTTTAGAAGTCAATAAATGCTGTTAATGATTTCTGTCTGATAGCTAAAATTCCAATTTTAGCTTTCTAACAGTCAGGAGACTGTAAAAAACTCAGTAAGGCATCAGACAAAGAAAAAAAAGCGCCCAACTGCCCAGTCAGTAACAATCCTGAAATTATAAAAGCAGAAAGATGTGGACTTTACTGAAGACAGCCCAGGTGTTAAAGAAAATTGCTTGCTCTTCTCCACCCCCCACTTTTTTTGTTTTTTAAATAAAAGCTTGCTTTTCTCCTAGCAGTGTTTACATATAGCTAAGGCAGTGAGTTCTTACAACATCTTGCGTTTTCAAATGTCATTCAAGCTGTTAGTCAATCTGTCCTAAAATGTCACATTGTAAAAAAGTAGTGCTTTCTACTTCTCATGCAAGGCTCCAGTTGTCACCTAAACAAGTAAAATAGAGGATTTTTTCCCATATCTAAAGTTAGTGTTAAAACCAACAACAATATAGGAATAATTTATTTCTGTGAAGTTTTTTATAAAAAGTGATGAACCATCTCTTTTAGATGAGCCACAGAGATGAATCAAGAACACTTCACTCCTGTTGGGTTCTTTTACTGAGGAGCACAGGGGCTGAAGGACAGGGGGGATGGAGAGCATCCAGAAACAAGCTCTGCCTTCAAGAGTTACCACGAGCCCTCCAGCTAGGTCAGCACTATCACTGTATTTGAAACAGGCATTAAATTGATCATTTTGGGGGAGGGAGGTGGTGTTGGTTTTGAGGGGTTTTGTCATTGCTGAGTTGTTTTGTGTTTTGGTTGTTGTTTGTTTTTTTATCAAGTCTTACAAAACAATGAGAACTTTTTAAAAAAGAAAGACCAAAAGCTCTTATGCAATTTCCTGTTTCAAATGTGGTTTTCTACTATTTATGTTGCTGTCCAGATAAACTCTAGAACACCATCAGGATTTTTTTCTTTATCGGAGTATTAGTAGCTCCCAAGTGCTTCCTTAAAAAGGAAAAATTAAGTTCACTGAATTTCAACGTATTTACCTATATAGCACCTTCCACTGAAGCAGTCTGAACTCTTTTACAAAAGGCTTTGCAAACAGTATGTATAAATTAATTTCTCCCCTTGACAGGAGAAAGGCATTATAGACCTGTATTTTTTTAATTTATTACATATTATTTCTTTATTTATATGTCACTATTACAGGTATCATGCTAAGATAATAACTGTAACTTCACTAGATTCCAACACGCAGTATTCAGCTTTCCCAAAATTCATTCTGTGCTATATATTTTCTTAGAAGGTTCTTTTTGGTGCTTTGCAATTACTGCTTCCCTGCAGGGCAAGAACAAGAAGCATGCACACATAAATTTCCCTTGGAAAGTAAACCAGATCTGCAGAATCCAAGCTATTCTACGATTCCTGCTTCAAGCTAATGCACTAAGTTTCATTGTGGCTGATGCTCCTGTAATGCCACTCACTCCCATGGCAGTATGGATGTAACGTCTGCCTCTCCAAAATGTCAGTAAGAAACCAAGATCCTTGCAGCACCATAACATACCTCAGGCACTTTAAGGTCAGATTTATTTTGGCAGGCAAAAGCCTACTTTTCTTCCCAAAACCAGTTACTTTTTTAGTGTTCCCACAACAGCAAGGACTTATAACTGAAATAAAAATCCAAACTTGCTTAGGCCACTGGGCTTAGGTTTACTGAGCTAAACTTCAATTTCCATAAAGACATGAAGTATTTGAAATCTAGTATATCATAGATGAAGAGGAACCAGTGAAGTTGTTCTTGCTAGATCATTCCTTTAGCACGTGGTGGAAAGGGTAGGCTACCATAGAGGTGCTGGCCAACATTCCACTCCCAAATCCCTTCCCCTTCCCTAAGGGCTGCTCTGTGAAGGCAAAAAAAGGAGAAAAGAGAACACCATCCTGAAGGCCCGCCTTCTGAAAAACTGTCTTGTAATGCCAGGAGAGTGGAAGGGGAAAAAAAAATGTAATCAGTCAAAAATACCTTTATTAAGCATTTTATATGTGTTTTTCCCCCCCCCCCTCAGCTTCCAGAGCACAAGTGCCGCTCTGATCCCATCACTAATTTGAAGCCTGCCATTAACCTGCTGTGGCATATAATTAGAAAAAGCCTCTGCCATGAATTTTTGGACAAATTATGCTTCTGCCTTACCCACTGTACCTGTTGATTCACACTTCTGTACGAGTGAATAGCTTTCTCTTTACTGCAGCAGTGAATATCACATCTAAAAATTCAATCCCATTACCTACATTCCTAGAAGTTATACTAAATGAAAATATTAGACAACATTTGAACTGAAGAATTTTTTTATTCTCCAAGAAGCTAAAATACAACTATTCAGTATGACAGAATTACGAGAATCTATGCTTTTAAAAATGTGTCAGCAAAGCAATAAAAATCTGCAGACAAATCTGAAAATGTGGAACATAAGTCTCTTGCCTTGCTTAAAAATTGTTTAATAGCCAGAATTCAGTCCTTTTAGTGGTAACCTTGGGGGGGCAAAAAAAAACCAAACCTAACAAAAGAATCCCACCACCATATACTGTTTGAATTTTTTAAAAGTATGGACATATATAGTTGAAATATAACAAATAGAGGAAACATTCTTTTTTTTTTTCCTAGTTGTTTGTCCTCTAAGACATTATTTACATAAACACAAAGTTCTGTTGTCTCTCTCGCATCCCCTTCCACGCACACAGATATATATATTGAGAGTAAGAAAGAGACAGAAACACATGTTGTTGTTAACACTTTGAAAATAAACACGGGGACTAACACCTATGCTCAATAAATAAGTCATAAGAAAATCCTATCTTATTTCTACCGGTCATTCCAATGGGTTTTAAAGAGATCTCCTGCCCACAGTCCTTAAAAAGCTTATGTCCCTCTGTTTTTCTACAAAGGGGCAGAAGATGGCACAGGACAATGGAAAGAAAAAGTCAATACAGACTTTCCACACACAACTAATTAGAACCTACCATAATACCCATAAATATTCAAGCAATTAATCAAACCATAATACCCAAGTTCTGCTTTTCCTCAAGCTTTACACTCCCCTAATACAGGGTATAGCACTTTTCTTCAAGCTTATTTGGCCAAGCACTGTTGGAATGCTACAAGTAAAATAATATAATGTGAAATGAATCACTCTCCCACCAACTCACTGTGTCTTTATACATGTGATCAGAAATAAGTCTGGATCTACTTATACTCTCAACTGAAGTCAGCTGGAATTGTGCCACCAACTTCCATTCACGCAGGACCGTGTTAGACGTCTCTGGCCAAGACTTTGTTTTAATATCTATGAAACACATTGCACATTTTGATGTCATATAAAAAACAACAGTAATAATGGTAAGTCAGCCTTGCATAAAGCCATAGAATGTTTAAAATAAATATTTTAAGACCTGCTTGAGTAAGAGAAGGTACTTAATACTATATAGTGCTTGTGACCACCTGCAGTATCATATCCAGGATACAATGTTAATTATAGTTTTCTGGATGAATGCCCACTGTAGGATATGCTATTTTTACTGAGTTCAGACAGGCACATCCCCACTTCTGAAGGGGTACTGCAAGGCTATTAAAGCTTCCAGTTACCACTTGGCTCAAAACTGCAAACTTCTACAAAGCCCCTTCAAAAAACTCTTCATACTCTGATTGACTTTACATAATAGAACTTAAGAATAAATCCAAAATAAATATCTAGAAACAGTATAACTAGCAGAGGTCAGATGGGGTGTACATCCGTCTTCCTTCCTCCCCCCAAAATCTCCCTCATCAAAACTCAAAATAACAGTATTTTCAATATATTACTGCAACTTTCAGTTCAGTGCACAGGAAAATCATACAGAAGTAGCCTTCACCTTCTAGTTAGACTCTTCCAGGGGTCTATACTATACTAACCACACCTACCTCTGTCTTACTAAGTGACAAAATAGAACCAAAAATGTAACAAACAAACATGCTGATAAATGTATTACTATATACCACAAAAGAATACGGATGCTGGGGATCACCATTAATCAAGTTTCAGTTTAGACCAGAAAGTCACTGAGAACAATGGACTTGGGGGTGTTGGTTGATGAGAAACTCGACATGAGCAGGCTTCGGTGTGCGCTTGAGGCCCAGAAAGCCAACCGTATCCTGGGCTGCATCAAAAGAAGCGTGACAAGCAGGTCAAAGGAGGTGATCCTGCCCCTCTACTCTGCTCTTGTGAGACCTCACTTCGAGTATTGTGTACGGTTCTGGTGTCCTCAACATTAGAAGGACATGGAGCTGTTGGAACAAGTCCAGAGGAGGGCCACAAGAATAAGGGAGCTGGAGCACCTCCCGTATGAACACAGGCTGAGAAAGTTGGGGCTGTTCAGCCTGGAGCAGAGAAGGCTGCGTGGAGACCTCATAGCAGCCTTCCAGTATCTGAAGGGGGCCTATAAGGATGCTTCATTAGTGACTGTAGTGGTAGGACAAGGGGTAATGGCTTCAAACTGAAACAGGGGAAGTTTAGATTAGATACAAGGAAGAAGTTCTTCACAGTGAGGGTGGTGAGGCACTGGAATAGGTTGCCCAAGGAAGTTGTGAATGCTCCATCCCTGGCAGTGTTCAAGGCCAGGCTGGACAGAGCCTTGGGCAACATGGTTTAGTGCGAGGTGTCCCTGCTCATGGCAGGGGGGGTTGGAACTAGATCATCTTAAGGGCCTTTCCAACCCAAACCATTCTATGATTCTATGATTCTTTGACTATCGAGTTTTATGTTAGGGTTTATATTACAGAGCTGTTGTCTAGTTTACCCAAGGAGATGTTTTTAACCAAGGTACAGAGTCAGCAAGTTTGGAATGAGCTTTAGCAATTAAGGTTTAAGATTTCTACCTTTCTACCACTTCTTCCTTTACCTGTCACATTTCAACAGGTAGACTGAGACTGTTCTGAGAGGTGTGTTCCATTATGACAGATCTTAATAGATTTTTAATCATAGAGACTCAAATGTGAGCATGGTTTTTGGCATGCATCCTGAAGCAAATGATAAGGTCTATCTTCTGCCAAAATCTCCAATGTAGACAATGCCAATAGTTAGGGGGAAATGTCAGCCACAGTACTTGAAGCATAAAATCCCCCTGAGAAGGAAAAAGCCTTTATTTATTAAATTAAATGCAAATTTTTCATTCTAATATATTCGATCTCATTTTGCAGATTTTCTCAGGTATGCTTAATTAAACACAGTCATCAACACCTACTTTGTTCAAAAGAGCAATTAATGAATATGGCACAGAAGCAGCCTAGCCCTGGAGGAGTCTCTGACATTTGTTCATCATGAAGACTGTTCATTAATTGCTCCCTTTGTTCTAAGCCTCCTAATGATATTTTTGACACCATACTACAAGTCATTGTGACTTATTCCTCACACCTAGTGACATCTGCACTATGTTCAGTTAATAAAGCTACCTTTGAAAGATTTTCAAGAAGATATTTAAAGACATAGGGGAAAAAAGGTCTGAATGTGCTGACAGTGGAATAAAGAAGCTGTATCGAAATTATATATCAATATATCGATATATATTACATATTTCAATAGATTATATTATATATATCTAAATCTCCAAGTATAGTTTTTATTATAGAGAACTTCAGCAAAGATTTTGTATTCCATATTCACCATAATAAATGGAACTTGGCAGAAGTACACCATGATATTACAACCTATTTGAACTGTGCTCCCACACCAAACTGAACCATAATGCTTCACAAGACTTCTGCCAATTACAGGTTCCGAGGCAACTGAGAGGACTGACTTTCTGATTGCTTCAGAAAAACCACTGCTCCCCCCTCCCCAAGAAAATAGAAGAATAAAAGGTGGAGAGTAAAGGGTCTGGCTCAGGGTTATGAAGTAACAACACTGAACCAAAGATCTCCCTCCAAGAGTTAAAAAAAGGGTTTTGCATTTCACACTTACTTCCGGAACTCAAAAGAGATAAGCAAGGCCATCCCATAAATTAAGGCACATACTCAGTGTGCACTTTATAAGTTTGAAAAACTAAATTTGTTAACCTCTATAATACGTCCATAGTATCATATCATTCATAGTGAGTTCTACTGCAATGCACATCATAATTCAGAGAAGCACAAACAGAAAGCAAATAACAAACAAGCTGCACGGAAAGTTCGTACCTGGAGAACAGCAGAAAGCCCTGTAGATCCACAGACCTTCAACATGCAAGTGAAAACAGAGACCACCTTCAGAACCTGTGACATTATTTCAATTACCCTGACCCAGTTTTCCAAAGTGAGATTCACTTTCTGTAATTCATATTATATAGCAACTCCTTCTGCCTGCCAATTATTTACATTAACACAGCCATCAAGCTTCATGCAGTTTTATATGTGAGAAACTCTATGTCAAGCATTTCATTAGCTAATTGCATACCTTTACGTACTTAAGAAAAGTAGCGCAACAGCAGTCGATATGGTTAGCTGGAACCTTGTTTCTTGATCGAGTCCAAAACGAGTCAGATCCTATGAACAGCCAAGGCAAGCCGAAGAGAGTAATGCTGCAAGCCTGAGTGAGGTGCTGGGTGCGTAGTGGTGGAGAGAAGATGGAAGAAAGGGTTCCACATTTTTGCAATTGCCCTTATCAGGTCTACTAGCTCCCACCACACAGTTCTCCTACGACACACGCACTGGTTTTCTTTGAAGCTTTCCATTCCCACTCATCCAAAACATCCTCTCCCATCTCTTCTTTCTACCAGCTGTTTCTCCTCTCTTGCCCACTGCTTACTCATTATCTTTACTCCTTGAATGAGGCAACAATAATAATAAATAATAATATCCCCCACCCCAACAACAGCAGGTGCCGTTCTCTGTACTGAGCTTCAGAACACAAAGCAGCTGGCTCCTGACAACCAGAGCATCCCTGCCTGCCCAGAGTCCAGCAACTACAATACTCTCAATCTGGGCTACTACAATGCAGGACAGGGTGACCTGCATGTCCTAGATGTGACAGAGGTAACATGACATTTCGCACAGCTTCTGATGGCTAACCGAAGGCTGAGTTTGCACATGGCTTGATGACTTGCTAGATAAAAAATTCACAACAGGCTCTCATCCTTGATGGATTAGTCAGAGAAGGACCATCAAACCACACCAGCACCGGTATTCACACCTTTTTATTTATATGCACAAAAGAAACACTTGATTATCTAGAGAATCATTTGTTCATTAATACACTTATTATTAGCAGAATGCCCTGCTAATAGACAGTACCCTGGCCTGATTTAGGCCTTCAGCATCATCCTGCATATGAGACATCTAGCAGAATTAAGTCAAATTACTAAACAGTAAATCAAGGGATATTGTGATGTTATTTTTTCTTTTGCTTTAAAACATACACAGAGAAAAAAGGAACTCAACAGAGCATGAAGAGCTCATTTTATTATTATTGCTATACTAAAAGGTAGATAACAAACCCTGTAGAACTTTTATTTCCAAAATTTTTTGGACCATGAAGCAGTGCTAATGTCAACCCTCAATATCCCACCCCCCTTCATTTGCATTAAGCAATCTAACTTTTACTTGAGAACCCTAGAAAACCAACATATATTGTACATTATCTCAAATAATATTTTAAGAGCTATTGATCCCACTTTGGGGTTTACAGCTGCAGTTCAGGGTAATTGAATAGGAAATAACCTAAAGGATGTAGAAATTAAAACATAACAACTGTACTTACACCTTACACAGACTTAATCGCAGCCTACAGCAAGAGTGCATGGCAATATTGCAATCAAACCAGAGGCAAACTACAAAGAAACACTCACACCTACAAAGTGTTCATCAACTTTCAGAAAAGTATATTGAAGACTCAAACTTCTATGTACATTCTTATTCCTGTAGTCCAATTAACTTGTCAATGTTTCTGGTCCACTTAAATTAAGATAACTTCATAATTTACCTAACTTTTACTGATTCAATTGTATCTTCTGAATCCAGCCGAATCACATAATGACCTCTGCCTTCAAAAGTTCCCACTGTAGTCATCATGAAGGATTCATTTAAATTACATTTATTCATTTTTTTTCCACTCTCAAGCAAAGGTTGCTCCATTCTTCCTCAGAGTCCAGCTCGCCAGAATAAAGTTAAGAAGTCTATGAATTTTAGATATTACACGATCAATATTTGATGCCAGCATTTCTTTGCTCTTCAAAGAGATGAGCTCTTCAGAGCTCAAAATAAAACCATCAACTACCAGAACAGTGTCCTGATCTCTGTTTCAATTCACTTTGTCTTTTGGCACGATCTTGTGCACTAACCACTAGACTGAAGCTGGTACATTCTACATGAAAGGCCTCTGTCCTTCCACTATCATTTTGTTTATCTGGGATGCTACAGCAGCATTTTGACTAAACAAACAAAGGGAGCACATGTTCTAGGAAGTACCACTGTTGGACAAACTGGAATATATCATAAAAATGTGTGTGTGAATGCATGTGTGTGTACATATAGAGAGAAAAAAAAGCATGTACACACACATGCACCCCTATATATATATATATATATGAACTGGAAGGTAAGGTTCATTTTGACCATGCATATAGTAATATAGTAAACCAGAAAATGTTTCTAAATGCTGTTTGCGAGCAGTTCTTTAGGAAGTCACAAGTGTCACATGTACATTTTATAATTATTATAAAGCTTTCAAATTACACTCCTTTACTGCCAGGAGGGAGCATTACTATGATCCAGTCATCTAACTAGAATGATTTTGGTCATGGAGCCCCACCTAACAATTCCTACACAGAAGTTATTGCTCAAATGAGTTTAGTCTATCATAACCTACATTTAATTCTAATGCATTTGTCACACATTACTAACATATCTATCAACACTCTAGTTTTATTACATACATTCATTATGCTTGATCTTTCTTTGATGTTTTAGAACCTTGAACAAACCAAACACATCACTTGCAGGATATAGGCAGCTTCCAGTCAACAGGAAGACTAGAGGAAGGCAGCTAGCGAGCATTTCCAGCTTACTTCACGATACATTGCATAAGACACTAGAAGCCTTGCTGTTTTGATGGTTCTGCACAGTGATGCGCATCCTCAACTTCACATGCTGAGCTGTAGTAGAATGGACTGGGAACAATCACGCCAGACAAACAAGTACGGACTTTGTGTGAACAGAGATTCCATCCATAGATGCCTCAGGGAAAGGATGCTGTATTTTCATTCATTTTTGAATGGCCAGGTCTACCACCAGAAAAACTGAATGGAAAACTGATGCAACAGCTTTCTCTGGTGATAAGCTCCTGGGACCAAAGGATAAGGAGCACAGTTATCAGCCTATGTGCTGTTAAAATGGTGAGAATATCTTACGAGCTAATGCCGCAAAAAGAATCACAGAATCATAAACAACATTTCAGAAGATACTAATAGTTTACATACCAGTTGTCATTGCTAAGGCTGAAGACATTACCCACTGCTTCCTTCCTGGTTAGCTGCCTACAAGAGCAATTCCAAACTCTTTTCAGTCACAGTGTGACATGTAAACCTGAACAATACAACGCTAAATCTTGTTAACTCAAATTCTTATGACTTGGGAGTCACAAAGCAAGACTCCCATAAACACTCCAGTTCACGTAAGCATAATGCTTGTAGGACTAGATATACAATGATAAAAGTAAAGCCAGATTCTACTGTGAAGTCAAAGGCATTTTTTATTTCTTCTTCATACTTTGGGATGCAGGGTGGCATTAGAAGTACCTAGAAAACAGTTTTGCCTAAGATTGATCATCCCAGTTAGCAACTACCTAGATATCAATACAAACACTCACAGAAACACTGTTCTTCACATGAAGATTGATTTGTGGAAAATAACTTTCTATGTGGAAGCAAGAACATTCAACACATCATTTCTTAAAAGGCTTAGAATGTTTAAGTCACCAAATAAGCAAGAAGGAAAAACAAGGGACTCAAATGTGCCATAAAGCAACACTTCCCACAATGCAGAAAGTGACAAGGGGAGACAAGCACCTGACTTGTCAAGAAGTGAACCAGGCTGCTGGTTAAAAACAGAAATCTCTAACTCCTCAGGTTTCATCTGTAATCTAGTTCTCTAGAGCTGACCTATGGCTACAGATAAATCTTTGAAAGCGCCAGCACGCACAGAGAACTGGGAACACATGTGGTGTCAACTGCTCCATTCACTTCAAATGCCATTTTCAAAATTTTCAGTGTTGGCATTGTTACCAATTTAGGGCTTATAAAAAAGGTCAAGCTTGATGAGAGCAGCAGGAAAACAAAAAAAAACCCAACCCAAACCAAACCAACCAACCAAACAAAAGAACCCACAACTCTCTTTTAAATGAATTTTTAACAGAGAATGCTACATATACAAAATTAATAAATACATGCAATTATGAACCAGGCCTGATTTCTACAAATGATTCACAGTAGATCAAAAGGCAAGTTAAGCATGCAAATTGTTCCCCGCAAACAAATGGAGCTCCCTGTATTTGCAGTTCTGCAATTCTTATATTTCCCCTTATTAAAATATTAGTGATATCCCTCTGCAACAAACTAGTTCTTTTTTTAACTTTCTGGAGGAAGAAAAAAAAACCAAACCAATTGCAACACAGCATCTCTACAAGTGAAGTCGAAAGACACACTTTGTCAACAGTCATCACATAAAAAGACTAACGTGTTTTCGCAAGAGGCAGACAGCCCGTTGCAGGCAATGCGTTCACATGGGTACTCAAAGGAAAATAACACTAATGTGTTACTTTTAGAGCACTTCATGATTATGACTTTGAGAGACAAATATAAAGACTCTAGTTACTCTTTAAGAATTGAGTGTTTACTTCTAGTTCAAGACTATTTTTCTTCAAACCCTGATACTGATATCGTTGGCCTTCAGATTAAATACATTTGCAGAATAGTTTTCCCTTCCAGTTATAGATAAGTAAGTAAAAATGGAATTTTCTAATAAAAGCTAGTTACAAACTCAGTTATGGAAAGGATACTTAAGGAAGAAAACTAGTCCCTCCACACAGACCATTCATTTAAAACAACAGACAACAACGGTGTTTCTGCACAATAACAGTGCAGAAAAATCAGATGCAGAGCTCAGATCTCTCTTTTTGCTGTTGTTGCTAATTACATTTTTTCTGTTGTTACCAGCAGTTAAAGGTTGATGTCCAAGGTACAGTCGTCTGTCTTCAATGAAGACTTATCTGGTGCTTCAGGTAAGGAGTCTCACACTATGCACTCAGGAAAGCAAGAGGAGAAAAATTGGAAAATCTTGCAATTCTCATGGACAATTCAGGTGAGCCTGTAGACTCTGATCAAGCTTTGCGACAGCATTACATCACTTGTACAAGTCTCCAGGGCCCAGGGTAACAGCATTCTAGGTCTCACCCACAATCATTGAGAAGCTTTTCTCCCCACAAGCATCATCATCTTCATCTCTCACACGACTCGAGATCTGTACACATGAACACATGCTTTTGGCAAATCAATGTAGAACAGTTATGCCATTTTAGGCTATCAATTCCAACAGAACCTATCAGAATCCATCACCATTTTTCAACAGAGTAAAATTGACAGACAAGCTCTGGAAGACTGAGCTCCAGTTTTTAACAGGTTATTACCTTGAATTTCCCCACTTCCTGACACACTCAAGGGCACTGCAATGAGGTGTTGCCTCTCGGTACCTCAGTCCTCAGCAGATGAATTTAGACTGTTGGTGAAGATGGGCATAGATCTGTTCCTCAGTCCATTTGCAACCTCCACAAGAGAGCCTGTTGCTTCTTGTAAGACTAACATAACAAGAAGCTGTATGAACATGCTGCAAACCACTGAGGCAAAATCCACCAGAACTCTTCTGCCAGTCCTAAATTTCGTTGTTATTTGAGGGACTAATCAGAATTTTTATCTGCACACACAATCCTCCTCCCCTCTCTTTCCTCACCTGATAATACCCATTGCACACCTGCAGTAAGGAACCTTGCTGGAATCTCTGGTCATGGATACTTCAAAGACAAAATGTATTTTTAAGAGGATCAGTTTCCTAATACTGTTTATAGTACGACTCCACATGAAGACTTACACTGGCACAACTAAAAGGACCCAGTAGGCAACTGAACGACATAAAGACCCAGAATTGGCAAGGAGGACAACAAAGTACAGCAACACTCTGACTGGCACAGCATCCTCCACCTATATCTGCCTGCCTTCGGGGAACACAATATACAGTGGTTTTCAGGTCACAAGCAGAAGCTTTTATTAAAGGAGAGGAATTAAGATGGGTTTCTGTTTGTTTGCTTGGGGGGTCCTGAAGTATTTTATCAAGAGTCAGCATATGGATTTGCAGTGTCAGAAACAAGTGCAAAAGACAACACCACCACCAACATGGTCTTTATCTACTTCAGCATTGCATCTAGTTCATAAAGCTCATAAGGGTCATTAAACTCTTGGCCTACTCTAGGCTGATATGCCCTGAAGAGCACTATCATGAAAGAGTCCTCTCTATTCCCTTCCAAAGCTAATATCCCATCATTTGGCTAAATTATGAGTCTTGGCTAAACTGTAAATCTCATGTTACAGTACTGGGTAATACTACATCAGATGCTAGCAGCAATTTTGAGCACTTACTCTCTCCTGGACTTTCTTATTAAGTGTTTCAATATCATTGCTTAGGTTTAAAAAGCAGCAAGGAAAAGCATGCACTGGATCAAGAGAATCTAGATAAAAATTAGAATACACACAGTTTTTGATGATAAAATCTAACAAAACAGCCATATAACCCTACTGCAAGTTCAGAATAAGAAAGCACACAAGACATAACAGGAGAGGCCACCAACAAATGAACTCTAATAAAGGAACATACCAGCCCAGTGTCCTGTTGAGAATCCATTTTCACTGCCTCCAACTTTGACTCTGATTTAGTAAAGAAATCCTAAAAGTTTGCCAAACTTTGAGAGACATGAGGCAATACACATGACCTATTCCTCCCATAACTGGCAAGGACAGTTTTCCTCAAGTACTCAGCAATTTCACTTTTATCAGACAAGGCCAACAGAAAGGGCTTCATGCTGTATGTCTTCCTCCATACCAAAGCAATTCAGCAGCACTTCTAGGATACACTTCATAACTAGGGGAGGTTTCCAATGCAAATGTTATTGGGCTTCCAGTGAAACCATGTCATTGAAATGATCCAGATTATTAAAACACATACACACAAGAAAAAAAAAAAAAGGCACCAGGAATTTCTGAAGTGACATTATGCCAGAGAAAACACAACGCAGAACAACTGTCCAAATGCTTTTGAAACCACAATACCAATATTCATTCACATACCTTTGCCTACAGAATTCACCAGCAACAGAAATGAATGATTCAGCAACAATCTTGCTATGGGTCAGAAGAACAAGGCTGAAAATTATTAAGATACTCTCTCTGTAGCTATAGAGGCCTTAGAGTTAACTTTACATTAAGCATCCTTAATTCTCAGTAAAACCTACATCTAACCAGAAAGCACATTTCAATAGCATTCTGGGTTTCCACCTAGACTAGCAATTCAGAGAGGAAGGCAGCAGCAGAGAAAGCAGCTCAATTTTGAAATTCAGAGAAGGGGGGAGGAAAAGATGATGGGAAAATGTCCCAATTTGTAGTATAGGCCACATCTTCAGGCCATCCAGTTGACATTATAAGTCAAAGCTGAAGCCATCACATATGCTCAGAGTCATTTATCACACGTATTTTGTAAAGCCTAAGAAAGCAACCCAGTATTAGAGAGAGAGGACAGCAACAGGCTACATTTCAGCATTCTGAAAGTAATTTCTGTAAGCTTCTACACCAACTAGTGCCAAGTTTGGTTTTGTTGTCAGAAATTAAGATCCAACAATTCTAAAGTATACTGGAGCTCAGGGATATAACCCAAGTTTAAAAATTGGAAAAGGAATGAAAATCTGTATTACCTTGCTATCACACAAGAAATTTTGTGACACACATAAGCTAATTAGGAAGAAGTTTGGAAATTATAGTGCAGCTGACACATTACACAACATTTAAACTTCTTCTAGAGCCAAACATTCAAACTGTTAGAAAAGATAGCCTTTTCCACTGAGTTTTAACAGTTGATTTAAACTCAAGAATTTCACCTGCAGAGGCCTCAGTGCAGACTTTACATCAATCCCAGCTTTCTGCTGCTATCACTGACAAACACCAACTTCTCCGTGAAGCTGCCTAACCTTCTAATATACACTAGGACACAAGTACAAATTTCT
This sequence comes from Nestor notabilis, assembly GCF_000696875.1. Lineage (NCBI taxonomy): Eukaryota > Metazoa > Chordata > Aves > Psittaciformes > Psittacidae > Nestor > Nestor notabilis. The sequence goes on from NW_009943611.1 coordinate 68,033, forward strand.
CCTCAAAAGGCCCCCAAATAGAGATTCATTTTATTAATATATTTCTACAAACAGTAATGAGTATGGAGACAAAGAGCAGACAAATGGATTGCATCTAAGTACCTCAGGGAAAACACACATTTGAGGATAGATGCATGAACAAATCCACTAAATGACAAAAGATTTACATGCTTTGGAATATATATTCTAGCAAAAAGTCAAGAACAGGACGTTAATTAGACATTAACTTGGGGTCATTCACTTGGTTTACATTTGCTACCTTCCTGACAGTGTTAAGTATATGTGATATACTCAGATGCAACCTGGCAAATTTCATAGCATCATAGAATGGTTAGGGTTGGAAAGGACCTGAAGATTGTCTAGTTCCAACATAATCGCACACATTTAGGAAGGAAACTAAAACAAAATCCCCAACCTTTTTTTGGAAGCAGTTTGGTGTTCTAACAGCAACAGATCTAACAGCACGCTGCTCTTCAGCTGCACAGCCAAGCTGCGTAGGCTCCCCAGGCTCCTGCAGCAATAGCAGAGAGCAGACTGCCACCTGTCTTTCACAGCTCACAGCAGCAACGCTGCAGCCTGGAAACTAAAACAAACCTACAGTGTACGGTTGAGAAACGTACCTCAAAAGAGTCAGTTTGAAAACGGTTCTAGTGTTTGACAAAAACAACCCACACCTTCCTTTGAAACAGTTACAGCTTTATGAAACGCATTAGGAAAGAGCGAATGTCTCGTCTGTAAATTAAAACTGTTTCTGAATAGGAATGTATACACGTCAAAGAGGATAAAAGGATGATAATGAAGAGAAACAGGCTGATTAACAGTAATTTGGAGAACTCAGCACTGACAAGAACATTTCCATAAAACGATGTTACAGAAAATGAGAAGTTCCTCAGTGCTGCTTCCTATAATTATGGCAGCAGCAATACCAATCCATCTCAGGAGCTGTAGTAACTTTAGAACAAGTATTACCAAACATCAAGATCATATCAAAATTTCATAATCCAGATGTTAAATATAAAGCTAAATCACAGGTCATTGCTATTCAGAAGTCAATCACCACAACATATTAACTCATTTCTAGATACTACTCTACATTAAATAACACAGTACTGGATCACACACACCCTCCTTCCCTCTATCAACCAATAGGACTAGTAGGTGTGTACTACCATCAACCGATAGTACTGGTAGTACACACCTACTACCAACTGATAGTACTATCACTATCCACTTACATGTCGCAAAGCATAGATGCAACCCCCAGCTCACACAGGGAGTGAAGCAGCACTTGCAGACCAGAGTGCAACAAGGAGGCTCCTTCCACTCATCCCAGGAGCTCAGCTGCTCCCTTAGCTGAATTCCTCCACACAACTTCTAGCACAGAAACTGAAGTTCACAGGAGGCTTAAGTGGCATTTCTGAAGTGCATGGTTTGTAACGTACAGTTTACTCACTGAAAATGAGCTTCACTCAGTGAAAATCCTGTATTTGTGCAAGACTACATCAACAGAAGTTAGAAGCCACATGGTTTCCCCAAGTAGCTGGGGGAAAAGAAAAAAAACCCCACACAACTCTCTCCTGAAACAGCAGCAATACCTAGTTACCACCCCTTGCATCCCTGCCCAACAGGAAATGAGTACAGCAAACCTGATATAACCAAAGTTTATGGATCATTACAAAGTGCATGAGCACTCCTACTACCTCGAAGTATTTTAAGAAAACAGGACTGGTTAAAGATTAAAGGAAATGAGACACTACAGCTATTAATGCCTTCAGCTTCCCCAACCAAAACAAAACTGTTACAACATCCTAAGGAATAAGCAGTACAACTTAAAAGCAAGTGTTTATGCTACTTAGTTCAAAACAACCTCTTGAACAGAAAAGTAAACTGCCACCCTCCAGAGCAAAATCTCAGCTCTCAGCAGGACTCCTCACAGCTGTTCGGCATTAAAATGAGAAAACGAGATGAATCCATTAGTAAATATCATAAAGCTGTATTATCAGTACCTGCTGGAGAGGAAGGTGGGAACACAAAATACAGAAGTCTACCAAAATCCAAATCACCAGACTAAGCAACTATACCCCAGGCCATACCTCAGTTTTCAAGGCACCAATGCACTTTTGATTGACTATGCATTCTATAGAACGACATCACCAAGTTCAACAATCCTTAGTAAGTCAAACTTTGCTAAACTGAGTCAGAGTCTTACTCACGTAACCAGAAGATGCTGAAACCGCTGGAACTAAGATCTGAGTGTAATTTTCATTATGAAAAATTCTATTTTTACTAGCTGGGCTAGCATCACACAAGCCTGTCACACAAAAAATTCAGACCCAGAGCAGTCAGTCAGCTATCCAAAAACACAGTCTTCAAACGCTACCTTAGGGCTGCTGGAGCCCACTATTACTGCAACTTTAACAACAGTTTTTAGGTTTAGGATGTTTTTCTTCACTGTAATCTTGCAAATTCTCGCCATTCACGAGGGTGCCTGTGTGTGCACAGACAGACCTCTCCTGCCAACAGCCCAGTTTGCTGAAGGGTTGCACTGACCCTCCACCTCTGCTGGCCCCCCCCCGGAATAATCCCGAGCAGGTTATGGTTGTGTCAATCTACTGTGCATACACAACATCTGCAATGACACAACAAACCCTATCAGCTGTCATTTACCTGGTAAGCAATCCTCACAAAAAGATGGATTAATACAACAGACCAAGGTGTTTCCTTCTGCGTTGCTGCGGAATGGTAACTCAAACTCCTCAAATCAGAAAATGCCAAAATACTGTCACACCACAGACCGAAGTCAGTCCAGTTAAGTAACTGCCACAATAAAAGTACACTAGGACTTTGGATGGTACTGGAAGGATATCCCACCGAAACCCCCACGTTTCTCAGGCAACTGCGGTGTCCTTCATGCCGCTTCTCTTCTGCTCTCACCACAAGACGAGGCAGAGCAAACTTCACTTGCCGAAGTGTGGCAAAACCCCTCCAAAACGTCTCGGAGCAACCGGCTGCACC
>NW_009943612.1:0-16482 GCF_000696875.1 Nestor notabilis
GCAGGGTGCTAGGTGCGCAGCGGTCGGGGGAAGCGCCGGCCCGCGGGGGAGCTTGCATCCAGAGAGCCCTTTTGGCAGCAGGACGAAGAGCTGTTTCTGCGCCCAACGCCTTACTGTGCAGCTCGCACTGCCGGCAGCGCAAGGCCACCGTTTGGAGGAGAGCACGGTCACATCAGTATGCCAGCCATCTGGGTTTCTGGGAGCGGACCCAGGCACAAGGAAACCACCCATCCTGTCTGCAGCCTCACGCGGCACTCAGACCACTTACCTGGTTTAGGGATGTTGATGACAGTATTGTTCAGAGCCACTAATCACCAACAATCAAAGTCTTAAAGCAAAATAACCTGTTATGCACTTTAACAAAGTTTAGATACTGTATAATTTTTACTTTGAAATAATAATTCAAATGAAGTTACACGTTTATATTATGAAAAGGTTGTTCGGGGTTTCTTTGTGTGTGTCTGTGGCTTTTCTCCATTACGTCATTTTCCTTCTTATGAAGAAATAACGTCTGGTACATCTTATGTGAACACATTTCACAGTTGAATAGCAAATCACTGGCATTAACCATTTCAGGTGGTTTATTAAGTAAGTATCTGGAATATAGTGGAGGCCAAGCACAAAAACACTGCAATGAAAAAATATGAATGGAAACCTGCTATCCCCATTCATCAAGAGGAACTGTAACTGCAATCAGCTTAATTGCAGCAGAAGGTTCCTCTGAAGAGCAGGTGGACTCTTTCTGATCAGAGAATATAAATACAGAGAAAGTTGTGCTTACGTATGAAGATCTGAAAGCTATGCAGTATTCTGTGTACAGTGAACAAAATTACTTTTATGAATCCATGGCATGTTTCTATAAAAATGCATAAAGAAAACTTAATGTATGGTGGGATATCTTTCTATGAAAATAAATGCTATGTGGTCCTTTAAAAAGATACTTCTCCTAAAATAAAAGTATCCATCACTGCACATCCCAGATCTCACAGAGCAGAGGTGTGAATTTTTGATCATTCACTCTCCATGACATCAGCATCTCTGCGTGATGATGGTTAAATGTCCGTAATTCTGTCAGACGGCCCAGAAGACAAGCAAAGTGTTGAGGGTTATCTGGGTGGTGAAGTTTGCAGAATTTCTGTAGTATATCCAGCAGCGGTTCTTGAAGCCTTTCCACGGACTCCCTGTCCCTTATGTATTGTCGATCTGGTTATGGTTTTAAAAGGAAAGACGTAATCAGCAAATACATGCTCTGATACAAGATAAATATTTACACTGGTAAATGAATATAAAAATGTTCCTGTATTTACACTGGGTAATTCACACACCGATATTCACACAGAATATTTATATTCAGATTAAGAGGGAATAAAAATAGTTAAGATTGGTTTTTTGGTTTGGGTTTTCACATAAGCTTCCCACTTCTAACTAGGGACCACTTTCAACTTTGTCAAAAACTGAAGAGTTTTAACTCGGAAATGTTTCTTTGGGGTTGAATCGTCATCTCCCAGTGCAGTTCTGCACCTGAGTACGTCCTGAAATGCATTGCAGCAACTGAGCAGCATGGCATAAGTTGTTGGAGATGTAATACAGCTGGGGAATTTGGCCAGTAGAGAAGAGTGTACATGCTGGTCACCGGGAAGAATCAAACATTTTCTTCCTCTGGTGAAACTTCTTTATTAGAAAATGTTCTTTTAATTTGCTGATATGCGTGTGTTGGGGTATTTGGAGAGGGAGGAACTGAAATTCTTGATGAAAAAAAATTTCCTGAGCCACACTGACTCAAAGAGCAATGGAATTGCTTCACCTTCCCATCTTCCATGAAACCTGATTTGGAAACCTCAGTGTCTGTCTTTTGTCCTGAAGCATCGGCTTCTCCCATTCCTGTGGCAGTCAATTTGTTTGAGTCACTGTACAATCCCTCCATGTTTCATAGGTAGAGCTGGTTAGTTTTGTGTTGTCAAAGAGCTAGTTTTTACAGCAAAGCCTGTAATCAGGGCTGAGATGCTGCTGTGCTGACACTTCTGAAAGGTCAGTTTCCAACACTTTATGGTTGAGAGGCCAACTTGCTACTGTCCTGCTCTTGATACCTAGTGTTTGTTTGATAAGGGCTGAAGACCTTCATTGCTCTTCTCTATTCTAAGTTACATAGTTTCCCAATTTCCCTCTAAAAAATGGTGACATTCCACAATGGTCTGTAGTGATGTGCATGTAACCACATCTGGGATTTTCTGAAGGAAGAGGCCTGTCAGGGTATGCAATGAAGAGATACCAGTATTTTCTTTAAGCATGGCACTTAGGCACCTTTTTTCCTTCTATGCAAAACAAGATGGTGTAGCAGGACATCTGGAGCTTGGATTTGTGTGCTTATTTTCTGGTTTAACAACTGAATATACTGAATAAGCATGTATGATCACTTATGCTATGTAGAATGTAATTTTTTACAAGTCTCAGGTCACGCTCTTCTTGCTGTCTTTCCCAAACCACTAATATTTAATTCTGGATGAGAAGTTACCTGGAGACAAGATAACTATGGCTGTGAGCAGCGCGTATTCTTCCTGTGTCATCTTCAGCTCTCCAATGCTTTTATAAAAATTAAACATGGGAGTTATGAATTCAGCTGAGATACCTGTGAGAGGGGAAAAAAAAAATTTTGAAATTATTGAAACAATCTGAGTTATTGCCACAGAGCAATTATTTAGTATTTGAAGCCTTAGCTGTCTTGGTTGGGAAAATTTACTACACAAATGAGGGCTGATGCAAGACACTTAGTTACAAAACTGCAAAGCACATCCTTGTTTTCCAGTTCAGAGTAGAAACAAGCAAGCACTGGAAATTTTGCATGGTTTCTAAGTCTCCCTTTCAAGCAATTCCTTTTCCTTTACAGGTTTGTCCACCTAGCTCTTCAGGACAAGCCTCATAGGTGGTTTTCTTGCTGTCTGCTGATATTCTAGCTGTCTTCTCTTTCCAAGATTCAGTTTGTGAAACAGTCCCCATGCTCCCTATCTTTACACTAGTTATATGTAAACCTCTCAGGGTGTATGGTTTAATTCTAGTCCAACTCTACTCTACAACTAACGGCCTTGGGCAGTTGCTTCAGCCATTTCCGTAAAGAGACTTAATTGCTCCTTTTATGTAGCCTGAAACTTTAGCTAGGTCTAGGATTACCTGTAGTCCAAGATCAACTTGCTTGCAACTGCTACTACATTAAAGCATGAACTAATGTGTTATAAAGTACAGAGCCATAAATAAAACCTAGCCCAATTTAAGGATGGGATCATGTGATTCTCCTGCCATCAGTGAAACCCTTTGGGGCTTCCCCTTACTGACTTTGTCATCAAGTCACAATGTTCTTACTTAGCCTTAAGTTACAGATGTACTCTGTTCTGCTTTTTGGTGTAAAAGAGAAGTAGGTCCTGTGACAACAATTTCTTTTTTTTTTAATCTGTGTGTAAGTCACTCGGAACAGCCACTAGACTGTTGGCAATGGCTGCTTGCAACTCCGAAGCAGTGGCACCAATGGGGTGTAGACATCCAAACCAGTGATTTTGCAGCAAGAACCTTTTGGCCTTCCTTGGCTGAAAGGATGGAAACCTCCTCTGTTCCCACAGATGAGGGCCATAGGATTTCTTGTAATACTACTCTTAATTTTGAACTGTTCTAGGAGAAGTCTTTATAACTTGGTGTGGAAACCACATGAAATAATGCGGTTTTAAGTGTTGTATAAAACACGAAGCTGAAGTCCTGGATTGGTGGGGTTTGGAGTGCCTCCAGTACGGGAAATTCAAAATGAAACTTAGCAGGTGGAACTCAAAGAAAGGAAACATAAAGTCACTTGACTTAACTATGAAACAGTCATATTTTGCTGTGACAGTGAGAACTTAATTCAGTCAGTGGAATAGTAATGTGTTCCAACAGTGAAAGTATGGTATTGCAGGGTGTGGTTTATTTTGTGGCTCAGTGATGTGTTTAACATGTGACATAAGAAACCTCTGTTCACTTCAAATAACAAGCCACAAATCTGGGGTTTATAACAAGTTCAATACTGTTAAGAAGAGTCTAAGTCAGTTAAGCAGACATATATGATGCGGGTCAGCTCATCCTGTGGAAGTTAGTAACACAGCTGGAGTTTTACACAGAGCAAACAATAGCACAGTCATCTAATGTTCTATGAAGTTTATGTTGTTAGTCATCAGCGTTAAGTATTTAAAATTTTAAACACTTGTTATTGCTAACTTTAGGGGAACCGCCTGTCTCTCTCAGGCAGACATAAACGCGGAGGTTCGTTACAATATGACATATGTAAGGAACACATACATGTGACACAACAAAGTCTTAAAGTTCACATGAATCTAGAAACAGGGAGAAAAAAAAATAACCATCTAGCTGAGCCCTAAAACAGAGCAAATGATTTTTTTTTTTTCATGGAAGTGAATAGCTCAGCAATGACATGAGAAAAGTACAAGACAAAGTGGTTATTTTTAGAAGTCTGTGCAAGGTATCATGCCACTGGGCATGATCATCTTGGCAGCAGATAAGAAATGGAAGGAAGTGGGTTGTGACTAAGGCTCCCATCATTTGTTTCGCATATTCATAGTTCGATTTTTTTCCCCTCCTTTTCTGGGGGAGGGAGGAGGGAGGGACAGGTTAGTTTCCAGCTGGATGAATTTATTGTTTTGCTGACCACAAAGCTCTTCAAGTCCTGATGTCAATATAGCAGAAGTAAGATGAAAATGGTGGTGGTGAACAGGTCATAGAATGACTAATTCAGATCCTCACTGGTGAGGGCATTGTATAAGCATGCAGTAAAACAATCCTTCCCCCAGAAAGCTTATGATCAAACATTAAGAAAATAAAGCATGCATGAGTGAAGCAAAAGAATTAGTATAGATGTGGAAGCAAACGAAATTACAGCAGAGAACTGCTCTCTGGATTACTGTACTTCAAAGAGACAAATAAAACAGAAGAGGTGAAAAGAAGTGAAAAGGAATATTTCAACAGGGCAACTATTTACTGCTTTTACTAAGGAGAGCAGAACTTTGAAATCTTTAAACAGAAATATGTCACAGGACAGTTATGAATAAAACCATGCAAAATGAGCAATTTTGAGACTAAGATAATGGATTTTTTTCTTGGTTACTAGTTTTGCTCTCATTTCATCTCTGTTGGATTTTCCCTGTTACTTCATCATCTGGTATGCACGTTACACAAACCACTGTTCCATCACAAGAGGGGGCTGTTTTCTAGTATGATTGAAAATGCTTCAGTTTGGATATAATGAGCTACACCAAAAAGCAAAAAAGAAGGAAACAGATGTTTATAGTTCTTGCCTTTTTTTTTTTTTTTTTTCTTATCTACTACGCAAGATGTTGTCACTTCAATTCAGGTTATTAGAAAAAGATTTAAAGGTGATTTGGTGCTCATAAATGGAAAAGCTAGAGGAGAAATGAACTCCATGGCTTTTCAAATACCATTGTTACAAATCTTACTCCAGAAGTGGGGAAAAAAAAATCAAATAGGTAAAGGTATATTCCTGGCCTTACTGTGAACAAAAAAAGTTAATCCTGTCTAACCCTCTTTATTTAGATCAGACAAGAGCCCTGCGGAGTAGTGTGTCAGCTAGGCAGAGCTTCCTGGTCAGTGTTAACAGTGCTTCCTTCTTAACTTTTAACTAAAAGGTTTCAAAACTTTGTTTCATGCAGCATTACAGCAATAAGAACATGCTCCTCCTTCACGTTGCAGTGTGCATCATTCTGAATTACACAAATTTCTACCTAACCACCAGCCTAACTCTTACCATCTGCAGAAGGTACTGCAATTCATTTGATTGATTTCACTATGTTAATGCATGACTGGCTGTAAACCCCAGCGTAGTCAATGTGAAATACTAGCTTTACTGAGTACTTGCAACATTAGACTGGAGCAGATTTAAACCCATGAGCATTATTCGTTCAGCACCACTTCTTGCACAATTTCCTTCCCGTCTGTAGCATGACAGAGCATTGGTTTAGACCTGGCCTTTTTTAGGGTTTTGTTCCTAGAATTTCTCACTGAAGGTGGCTGTTGCTTTCATAAGGTTTGCAGTTGGAGGCTGTAAATAATTATCTGGTTAATGTAGTCCTGAAATAAATGTTTTTACTGTGATATTGAGTCAGTATTGCCAGCTTTTGGAGACAGCATTCTCTCTTCTATTTTGGCTGTTCAGTAAAACTGAATAGATTAATCTATTGCAAGAAGCAAGCTTGAGAGTAATTACTAATTAACAGTAACTAGCACTGTGTGATTAATATGGATATAGACATCTTTTTTTCTTGATAAACATGGAGGTGCCAGTGGATATGAAACTAAGGGTTGTTTTATGAAAATGAAATATATTAATTACTTGCAAAATTACATCTTATCTTTCACAGTATTTCACCTACCAGAACTGCTTTCTCACCAGCTTATGAGCTCTCCCTGCTAAGCTGTTCAGATGCATTGGTGGCCCTTTGAACACTGACCAAATTCACCCTATTGATGCTGAGAGCCAAAAAGGGGAAAGTTGAGCCAGTAGAAAAGATATATCAGAGCATCTGCACTTGACCTTTCCTCTGTCATCATCTTGTAGAGATTAAATGTCAAACTTAAATGAGAGGTTAGCATGTGCCAAGAACTCACAATCAGCATAGAAAAACCCCACCTTCTCAAAAGCAATCAGGACCACTGTGCAGCCATCACTGAAAGCAAAGAATCCTCAGTTAAAAAAAGAACAAACAACAAACAAACCAGACCTGCAAGGAGGATGCAAATGGTATTGTCACACTGCCAGACACCACCCTTTGGCAGTGGCCTGAGTGGCTGCAGTCAGGAGTGAAGTGCGGTTTAGCACACAGCCGCAGCACCTGTGCTGCCTTGAGCTAGACTATATAGGTCAAGTCTAACTAAGATTTTGGCCTGCAGCAGTACACTTACGTGGAAGAGATTGGATCCCCTGACATCTGTTCTTGTTTTTATGGGTATAAATTAACTCAGTAGATAGGATTTAAACACTTTTAGCAACTTCATTAGTAATTCAGGAACATGGCACTGGATAGCTCAGCGTGGTAGTTTGTGCAAGACTGTATGCAAACAGAAAAATTCTCTCCTGTACTCTGCAATTTAAAGTGTTCCTAATTTCTAAATATTTTGGGCATTGTGCTAGTTTTGGGTCAGGTTCCAGGATGGTGTCTCCTTCCATGTGGATGCATGTGGTCATTTGGTGCATTAGACACTTCAGACTTGGCAGTGAAGACGATAGTTTCATTTTGGTGTTTTGCGCACACTTCAGCACAATGGGGTTTTGAAGCACGATTGTTACTCAGTACTAATAATCAAATAATAAAAGCAAAAGGCAACAGAAGTGATTAGGTATCCACTGTTCTGGTTCCAAATTTTGCCTTTGGTTGCAGGAGCCTCTTGTCCAAATAAATGGGAACTTTATATCCCACATTTAAGGGCAAAAGGGGACCTCTTGCCAATGCATTAAAATTGCGGTGATTTCTTGTATTCCTTGGATCTCACTGTTCTTCAGCACTTGTAACACATCCAGGAAGACAAAAGTGTATTTCACTATGTCAGGTGCCCTGCTGCTAACTGAAAATTTGGATCCAGAATCTTCTGTTCCTGTTCATACAAGATAGTATCTTATTCCCCAGTACTGAAATTAATAGAACTGTTTCATAGAATCAAATGATGAAATAAAGATCTGTGTCTCTTCATGACTGCTGAAAACTATATTGTAGGAATAGAAGCTATAAATGCTCACTGAGAAAACATTGTCTCAGCACTGCTTTTTAAAATAATGTACTGCTCTATAATGGGGATAATTTGCTTTCAAAATAACACAAAGAAACTAAGTATTAAATTACTAGGATGTCAGCCTTTCACAGAATGTGTCAACCAGTCACAACATGGTATATGCGTAGTGAAGCATCAAGATGAGTAAGTGGCATAAGCTGTCATTAACATTCAATAAAATGTCTGTATTTCTCATTAAGTCTCAGTATTAGAGAGAGTAGAAGAGGATCCCAGTCTCAGGAGCTAATGAAAGCTAATGAAAGAATTTCCACAACACTTTATGAAGGAAGACCACCAGAGCACAGAAAAAGGCAGTCCCTGAGATGCACCAGAACTTGAGCAATATGCTCAAGCTAGGACGTAAAAATACACCTCATCAGCATGAGAATAAAAATGAATTTGCTAATGTTCAAAGGTCATCATCACCAGATCTCTGGCTTCTTTATCAGAAAAGAAAGGGAAAAAGAAAATCCATTCCATACAATTAGACTGGAGAAGGCATAAATATTAATAGGTGAGAGCAGCTTCAAAGTGACATGGTGGCAGGTGACAGAAGTCTGGACAGCTTGTGACTTTTAGGCAGGATCTCATCTCCACTGCCCTCCCTGATTTTATGGATGCAGACATCAAGGCTTGACAATAGGTCTTATGTGACATTCAGACATATGTCTGCACCAAAAAAATACATGGACAGAAGATCTGACTAAGAGCAATAATATATGGTTGGTGGCCTGACAGTGTTTAGGACCTCACTAAGAGCTATTCATTACCTATAAATTTATTTTCTAAACTTTCACTCAACTGTCACTGTATTTCCTCTGCTGCTCTCTATTGTCATTTCAGGGTGTTTCAGTTTGCTGCATTTAGCGCTTTCTTCTTTATCTTGGGATTAATCTCTTCTGGCCAGTCTTAGCTCTTGGGCCAGTCTATAACATGGTAAGGAGCAGCTGCAGCTTTTAGTAGCATTTGTCCTTAGTGGTTAAGGCTGCAAGAGGCTGCTGAAGTTTCTACTCTAGTATCACAGTTGGCACAGGCTATTATTAAACCTAGAGCCCTATGACATGCAGAGGCGTGAAGTGCATATTTAATATTTTTGAAAGCTGTTTGTGTAAGCAATGATAACAGAATAATTTGAATGACTTTCTTTTGTTTTGTTTAAACTCAGGACACCTGACAATGACCAGGATTTAAACCACAAAATAACCTGTCTTGGTATTAATATTTTTTAAACAATTTGAAATTATTTGATTTGCCTGAATATAATTCTGGAATTTACCCTAAACTAAGACAAAATGCACAGAAAAATTGCACCAATGAGGGCTCTTGAAACAAAAAACTCTGGTAGCTTGTGTGATGATGAACAGGATTCCTATGAAAATTCAGTGAACACTGAGAAATACACTTGGGAAGCATGGAAGAGTCAAACCTACCTAGTAAAAATCCTTCCTTTTATAAACCAATCTACTTGCATTTTTAGTGCAAAGGGAGAGATACCACTAACCAACAGGCAGTTACCAGTACTGAAACCACAGGCAGAGGGGTGTTTAAAAACACATTTAAGCCTTTTCATGCAAGGGACATTGCCAGGTTGACAGATACACTCTAGCATGCAGCAATGCCTGCCCAGACTGAGAGACTGAAAATTCTGAGTGACTTCTGGGTTCGTGCAGTAGCACTAACAGTTAAATAGCATCAGTAGCAGCAATTAAATTAACACTGCCGCAGAGATTTACAAATTGCATTTGTTGTTAACTGTCACAGCCTTATGAAGTGCAGCCAAGGAAAATGTGTTTTGAGTAGGCTTGAGTTTGCACAGAGTGGAGAAAGGAAATACACAGGAAAGGATATTTTATCGTGTATTCTGGCTATTAATGGAAGGAAAGAATGCAGCCAGAAGCAAGGAAGCTGGATAATACATTATCCTCCTGTAATATAGGCTGGAGAAATTCTAGCAGCAGTATTTCCTCCTATGTTTCCGACTTGACCCTGGCTTGAGGGAAGATGTTTTAGAGAGCCTTTTCCAACAGCAATGATATATACATTTGTATACATGCGCACTAAAAAAGTGACTGTGTTTCATTTCTTGGGAACTATTCAACCCAGGTTTTCTCCTGATCGAGAACTCATGTTTAATTTACCTTGGAGGGTTTTTTTCACCACAGAAAAAAAGAATTGCAGGAAATCTTCCTTTGGAATAAATAGTACCACATTTACAATTGTTTCTTGCGTTAAAATTTTCTTCTACACAAAATGATATTTTTTTAATCTGTTGCATGACAGGTAAATAATATTACTGCATGATACAGTGTCATATTCCACATAGTCATGTTATTATATGAAATGCTATCTTTAAGTCTAGTGAAAACTTGCAAAAAATAATTAGACATCTCATCTGGATTCAAAAGTTACAGAGAATTAACAGGCTATTTTAAAAGTCTGAATAAGATGAAAATTATTGCTATGACATAATGGCTTTTGTAATGTTCTGGGTCAAAGTATTTCCTGCTTCTATTTTTTAATGAACAGTTGACACCTTGAGCAAGAAGAGTGATACTCATTGTATAGATTAGAGAAGCTTTCAGTAATTACGTATTCATAGGGATTCTGTTCTCTAAGACCTATTTTTATCAAAAATTTATGTTATAATCCAAAAGAAAATCTCTTAATGAAGACATCTGGATCCATGACAACTCATTACAGATTCCAGGACATATTTCTGGCCTTCTTGGCATACTTCTCTGCCTGCAGAATCTGGATCAGAAGCCATTCATATCACTCTGGAAGTCACCATTTTCAATACATCAAACAATAGCCTCTTATAATAAATCAAAATGACAGAAATATTAAAAAATATGTAAAAGAGAAATTTAGAAATTAGTATGTTAAGCCAAACTAAATACATACCTCTAGCAAGAGCATTATTCTTAAGATTCTTTTTCAGGTTTTAAATATAGAAGAATTGCCCCAATTTTACATATATCAGTAGTATCTTCACATTACTGGTTTTAAGAGTTTCAGAAATGAGTTCAAGCCCATTTCTACTCTTGAGGTTTAACATTCTTGTGTCTTCTCCTTCTGACCATTAAAAAGGAAGGCCATAAGCTATAGACAGACTCTTTGATTCAGAATTGTTGCTACATCTGAAGTTTGAATGATAAGTAGCTATGGGTTGGATAAAGTTTGCAGGTCAACATATAAAGAAGGCAAAACATTCAGTATTGCATCAGTGGAGCACAAAGAATACCTAACAATGCAAAACACCGCTTTGCCTGCTTTGAGGAACAAACCATATCCAGCCCTGTTTGGTCTTTCATAATTATAAAAATTTATGTCCAGAACCAGGAGAATTTATCATAGCCACTGAGCCTTTGATGTACCTTAAGAAGTAGAAAACATACTGAGAATATGCCACATTTATAATTCTTCTATGCACTATGTGCAGTGATTCAATTTTACCAAAATGACCCTAAGAACAGGTGATTCCCTTCAGTCATGTTCAGTAACACCCTAATTTTTTTTCTTTCCTTCTTATAATGATTACCTTTGAAAGCATAAATATTGATATTTTATGTGAATAAATTGAAATTATGGTATTTCTTCATCATTGTGCTTTCATGCTTATCATTGGAGACTTGCACTGGATTTGATAGAGCGTTATTTGTAATACTTGCAATGTATTTGTAAATAAACCTTTACTTAATGACCTTTAGCCTCAAGGCTGAGTTAGATTTCTTCTAGTTAATATAAAGAACACCATTCAGATAAACCTGTTTCAGTGTTAATAAACAATTTTACTAGCTTTCTAAGGGCAAACTACTGACTCAGAAGTGCAATGCTGTGGCTTGTTTTTTCCTCGTTAAACAAGATACTTACCACTATTGCGAATCCTTTCTTCTAAAAGGACAGTATGTCCTGTAGGAAGTTTCCTGCTGAAGATCTCAGCTGAACGAAGGAACATTGCTTCTACTGCTGAGCCCTTCAGCAAAGCAATCTGATCTTCATGGTCAAGGGTTTGGAAGCCTGGGGAGATGTTGAAGATAAGAAAGGCAGCAACAGAAAAATCCCCCATGCTTTCCATCCTGAAGTTCTTGCACATGAGGTGCTACACATCTGTATAATCGCAGTGTTGATGTCATTAGGATTGCCAAATAGTTGGGAAATTGAAACCCACATTCCAGAAAATGACACAGATTTGGATCTCAACAAAGTTTATGAGAATTAGTCTTCTGTTTCAGTGTTCATAGTACTTTGAGAGGAACATGACAAGCAAAATTTAGTGGCATAGAATAACTAATATGGGAATTTTGTCTAGCCTGATGCTGCTCCCTAAGATCTTCTGCCATCTTTCCACCAGAGCTTTCTATATTACTTCCCACTGCTGTGCTGCTTTCTGTTCTTTCCATGCTCTGATGGCAAAAGTATTTGAAACATCTAATTTTAAATATTTCGTCTTGCCTTTGGACTAATATACTGTTTCACATAGAGGTTTCCTGATGTGTTTTAAATATGTATTTCCTGTTTTGGAGGGAAGAGACTCTAAAACTCACTGAAGAAATAAGGACAAATTTGGTGACTTGTGTGAATATACACCTGCTCCTCTGAAGAAGGGGGAACTAAAGATCATCAGAAACTTTCCTCATACTTGCCAATGCAGGTGCCCACTTTGTACCCACACTCTGATGCTATGAGGAAGTGCAGAAGATAAAGCAGATAATGAAACAAAAAAAGTGATAAATCCTGCAAGATCTATCCTGTCAACACTGAAAATAGTAGATCATTCAAGTACAAAGCTCCTCCGTTCTTCATTTCCTGCAAGCCAGTACCCCAGTTAGTATAAAAAATATAGTTACAAC
Organism: Nestor notabilis; assembly: GCF_000696875.1. NCBI lineage: Eukaryota > Metazoa > Chordata > Aves > Psittaciformes > Psittacidae > Nestor > Nestor notabilis. Next base: position 12,666 of record NW_009943612.1, read on the forward strand.
TGCAGTGCTAGGCTTTGAAGCAAGCCTGTAACACACAGAGGAAGGGTCCATATGATGAGAGTGCAAGGAAAATAACGTTTTTATACAGCTAAACATTACAATGCACCTTCCTTAATAAAAAGGAATCTGTACCATGGCCAGCGTTACCTCTTGAGGTAACATGAACTTGGGCATTAGAAAAATACTGATGATTGATAAACTCGGGTTTTCAGTGCTTGTCAATAACACACCATGCAAGGACCATAAATATTGGTGCCACTAACTAGGGAAGTTCTTGTTTAGGACTCACAATTCAGTGGATGTCATGACCTAGGGACTTTGCTAGAAAGGCTGCAAAGCCAGTGAAGCAGTCTGGCAAGTGTGAGTGGCAATTTAGAGGCAGACTATTTGGCATTGCAGTGATATATGCAAATAAAATCTCTCTAGAGACACAATCCTTCTCTGAGCTTTTGTTTGGTTTTGTCAATAGGTAAAGAGTGCCACATCTCAAGGTGGCAGAGTCTGAATTATTCAACATATCGTTCCTCAAAGTTCTTTTTCTTTAGACAATGTCTGAAGAATGCATATGCATCAGAGGAGGAGGAATTTCTATATAGTCTTCAAAATATACACAACAACCAAATGGCAACCAAAAGGCATGTAAACTTTGCAGTAACAAAATTTGCACTAGCACACTGGATATACCTGGTAGTTTTTTAGTGAATTCCACAAGAACCTGAACATGACTGGTAGCCATTTCTGTTAAAATCAGAAAATTCCCTTCAGCACTGAATTCCTCCTGTAACTGTAAAAGATCAAACCAAACAAAATCTGTTAGTACTCATTGTCACTTCACTTTGAAGAGCGTAAAGTACAAGAATTATAGACTGGATCAGGCAAGAAGTCCATCTAATACTATAATTTGTCTCCAGTGGTTGTCAAAATCAGGTATTTTGTAGAAGGCAATGTAAGAAGTGAATGAAGTAGGCAGTGTCCTTTCCTATGGAATATCTGTCTCACTTTCAGTGTCATGCCTAGCAATCAATGATTTAGGCATGTCCTGAGCTAGAAGTTCAATGTGTACCATAATATTTAACCAAAAACCTTGTTATCCATGATTTTTTTTTTTTTAATGTATTTTTGGTTTTGACCTCCTCAACCTCCCATGGAAATAAGTTCCACATATTAGTTACAGGTAATTCATCCCTCCCCCTGCAAGTGTCCTCCTTTTAGTTTTCAAAGCTGATGACTTAGGAAGTAGTTTTTTACAGTTGTTTGGGGTTTGTTGTGGATTTGTTCGTTTTTAAGGTTGAGCATGACAGTTTTGTAAAAAAACCCACCTCTTTTAAACCCTTTTTCTCCCCGTTTCCAACCTTTTTTCCATCCTACCATGAAAATGGGGAGCTCTTAAAGAGAAAATGAAATTTCTAAAAGGTAGAGAGGGAAAGGAAAGAAGAGGGGATGAAACAAAAATGTTGTGAGTTCGGGTTCATTAAAAAAAAAAATATTTTCAAGTTTCCAGGCTACCGTTCTTACAGAAAGGAAGCTTGGCTGCAAGTCAAACTCAAATCACTGCCTATACTGACAATGTGAAAAATAAAACTCCAATCAGCAAAAGTTAGATTTGAGCATAAAAGTATATTTCCAGAGTTGAAAGCTTTTTCTTAGCATTTGAGAAACAAGCATATGGTCTAACTGTTGACAGAATGGGAGAGATTCTGCCCCACTTGCAGCATGTCTTAAGTGTAAGCTTTTACCCATAGTTTGCTCTACTACTTACTACAACTATTTATACTAAGTACAAATATTTGCTGCTGTGTAATCCTCAACTTCATGATCCACATCTCAAAAATTAATTAATCAATATCATACTTACTAGTTTTTTTGACACCTCCTGTGGTATTTGTTGTTTACTGTATGAATCCATGATGTAATCAAGAAGGTTCTGCTGTTCTGGGGTAAATTCTACTTTCTCCTATACTGGCAAGAAAAAAAATCCTGTCATGAAATGCAGTCGTAGAAATGATCTAGCATCTCCTGCTTTAGGCAAAAGCTATAACATCTATTTCTCACACTTGGAGACCAAGCAGACAAGAGGTTTGCTTGTCAGTAAGATTTCTGTAGAAGTATGCCAAAGAGAGGTGTATAATGCTTCTAAACTGAATGAGTTTGTGTTGTTTATTACTAGAAATAAGGAAATGTTTAGCAAATAACTAGGTATGCTCGAACTTCAATATCATACCTCACCATATGTGATATCTGCCTGACAAAAAGTACTTCATGGATTCTACTGGTGTTTTTACTGAGTTACATAAAAAACATCAGAATTACTTCTCAAGGTATTCTCTTGGCTTGGTGGGAGATGGGGTTTTAATTAACACAGCTCCAGAGAGTTTGCAAGTATTCTATATTCACTGTACTAGCCACATTTCGCTCAAACATCGCCCCTACTGTATGAACTATTACAAGAATTCTCTTACCCTATACATTTTAGTTGTAGATGTCACTTGTTTCATGTCGTGGCCTTCATTATCTTCATTAACTGTCTGATCTGGGGGCTGTTTTACATTTTTCCGTAGTCTTTTTGACTTGCATTGTATTTCTGTTAGCAAACCTAGAACACATAATACAATAGATAACAATTAGATTTATGTATGCCCCAGGCACTGAATAGGTACATAAACATGCCTATGGATGCCCTTTACACTAACAAAGCCATTTACCTGTGCAGATAATCTCCTGAATGTGTCATTATCTTTTGATGTGAGTCTAATGAGACACTAAATAAACACTAATGAGTAGTCTAGTTCAGCCGGAGGCCATTTTCAGAGCGAAATGTTTTGTTCTGGTGACACAGCATCCACACAGTGTGCATGTCAGGGGTCTTGTTTTGGACCAGATTTAATCTGGTTTTACAGGTAGAAAACCCATTAGCCATGGGAGTGCGCTGGAGTGTGTCTTTGGTTTAGTTTCATCCAAAAAAAAAGCCCTTCATGTGCTCCAAGACCTGAACCAAAGTGCAATAAATGGGAACATCTGGGAGACTGTCATCAAAAGCGTGCACCTCATCTGATTCACAACAGCAACCAAGGTGCAGCTGTTCTTACCAAAAGGACACTGGATGTTTTCAGTAATGCTTAAGCAATATTATGGCTGCAGTGTAGAATCTTTGCACAGAAAGCCCTCTCAAAAGAGAGGACTCCAGGGCTTTAGCCATTACAGTGTCACTATATAGGTAAACCAACAGCTCAAAATGTAGGCTCAGAAGTAATTCAGGATGGAAAACGTACCTTTAAAATGTATTTACTTAAAATGCTACCCAGTAGCTCTAGTTATTTTGCATTTCATTGTTATTAATGGACTGAATAAAGCCCTGCTTTTACTATAGATTTTCACTTGTCCCAAGGAAAGGAGTTTTGCATTTGTGTTTGGTGGGGTTTTTGTTTGTTTTTGTTCTAGACTGCATTTCAGTAGCTTGAACCAGGGAACATCCTTGTGTGGATATCATAAAATCTAGCAATTCGCTTGTGCTAACAAAAGACGGGGACAATAGGTACCCTGCACAACCTGTGGAAGGCAGTCAGAAAGCACAAATGAAAAAGTAAACAGCTAAGTATTCATCTAAAAATAAACCTATCAGCACAGGGCTTTTTTCTTTCTTTTTGAGCTTCTTTCAAGTATCCTTCCCATTCTTCACCTTTGAAAATGCAGAGTAGGAATAGAGGCTCGTTCAGTGAGTATGTGATGGTGGAGGAAGATACCATGAAAACAGTGATTTTTTTTGTGAATGTTTTTAATTTCCTGTTTAAGCACTATATAAAATAACCCACCTGAACCG